>NW_007726882.1:276909-291068 GCF_000696425.1 Galeopterus variegatus
TTTTTTTTTTTTTTTTTTTTTTTTTTTGTCTTTTTTCCGTGTCCGGCAACGGATCGCAACCCTCAGTGTTGCCCCCGTACCAGACCGGGGACCGGCAACGGGATTGCAAGCCTCGGTGTTGCTCCCGCGCCTCGCTCAGCCAGTGAGCGGGAGCCGGTCTGTATGTGGGATCCGAACCCTCGGACGGGAGCGCCGCCGCGCTTCCCAAGCGGCGCACTATCCAGTGCGCCACCGGGCCGGCCTAGAGGGTTGAGATTCTAAAGGCAGAATTAACATTGTAGTCTTATGCTTCCTTGAATAATGTGATTTCCTTAGTAGATATTATATTTTATTTTACTTTATAGAACTAGATCTGTGACTTTCTTAAAGACACTGTCCATTTTTATGTTTTCTGTATCTTTCATAGTACGTGCTACAGCACAGTGCTGTTCTTCATGGCAGGTGCCCGGGGCATTTTTTACATATCTGAGGACTGTGATTTTACAGACTTTATGTCGATTTCATAGAGGAAATAGACAGGTCAGTTTATCTGCTCAGCCAGTGCTTGAGCAGCCCCCAGACTCTGGGTGTGTCTGATTCAGAGATGAATGAGGGCTTCTTGCTCATTGTTTTTTGCTTCATCTTACTAGGATGAAGTAAGGAGAGTTCCTTGAATACATGATGGAATTATGTCATGGTTACCACAGTAATCACACCCTTATTATTTCCTAATTGCGTGAAACTTGGAAAACTTTGACTTTGTTCCATATGTAATTCAGAGTATAATAATTCTGTTTATATTTAAAGTCCTGGTATCCGCATTAGTTTGCTGAGGCCGCTGTAGCAAACTACCACAGACTGAATGGCTTAAACAACAGAAATTTATCGTCTCTCAGCTCTGGAGGCTGGAAGTCCAAGATTAAAGTGTCAGCAGGGTTGGCTGTTTCTGAGGGCTGTGAGGGAAGGATCTGTCCCAGGCCTTGCATTGGTTAATAGATGGTATCTTCTGCCAGTGTCTTCACTTCATCTTCCCTGTGTGTGTGTCTGTGTCCAAATTTTCCCTTTTTATAAGGACACCAGTTATATTGGATTAGGTTTACCCTAATGGGCCATTTTAACCTGATGACCCTATCTCCAAATAAGGTCACATTCTGAAGCACTGGGTGTTAGGACTTCAACGTGAATTTTGGGGGAGACACAAATCAATCCATAGTAGTCCCTTTAACGACCAGCTAGTAGTGTAGCTACAGAGCACTGACCTTTGTGCTGTAATGCCACACTCTAACCTAACTGAGCTAACCGGCCAGCCCTACTTACTTAAATTTTTTTAATTGTAAAAGACGTAAACCAAAAACAAAAAATGTTACTGTTTTAGCAACATACATCTAATTTTAAAAAAATCATCAATTCTTTTATTCTTAACTGGAATCTCAAGTTATTGGGATATGCCTGTGAACAAAATTTCAAACATGTTTACTGGAAATAATTTTTTTTTGAGGCTATTTGTGGTGTATGTACATATGCATTTGATGGTAGTGGATGGGTGTTTATTGGACTTTAAAGTACAGTAATTGCTAAGTACTGTTAGAGATGTAGAAGGAGTATAAGAGTATGTATCAATTAGATTATAAGCTTTGAGATTCTATTAATGGGAAGGAGTGGGTGGTGACTACTGATGAGTTTGGGTTTCTTTGTGGGTTGATGAACATGTTGTAAACTGATTTCATGGTTGAACAACTCTGAATATACTAAAACCATTGAATTGTACACCTAAGTGGGTAAATTTTATGGTATGTGAACTATATTTCAATAATGATATTTTAGAAAAAAAGATCTTATTAATGAATTTACAGTGCCGAAAGATTCCAAAATTGCTTGTGATTCCCTGCTTTCCTTTTTCTATTCTCCAGATATTCCAAAGCAGTTACAATGAAGGATAAAGAACAGCAAACATTCTTATCTTCTGGTGGTGGGGAAATGCTGAGTGGCCCCAAATTTGTGCAGTGAAAGTTGTTTACACAAGCCTGAATCAGCCTGAATCTGTATGCTCAGAGATAAGAAAAATCACTCCCAGTTGCAGGCCCATTCAGACAAAAACCAGCCCGGGAGATGGGCCTGCCCGCCTGATGGAAAATCCGGGACTTCCTGATTTTGGTCCCTTAATCTGTGGATGATTCCAGGCCATCAACAAAGTAGTAGTCTAGAGTAAGAGTTAAATTCTGACACATGCTGCAACATATCCCTTGAGGACGTTATGCCACATGAAACAAACCAGTCACGGAAGGACAAATACTGTATGATTCCACGGATGTGAGGTACCTAGAGTAGTAAGATTGCTGGAGAGAAAGTAGAATGGTGGTTACAGGACATGTGGAGTTGGTGTTTCAGTTGGAGAAGATGAAAAAGTTCTGGGGATGGATGGTGGCGATGGTTACACAACTATGTGAACATAATAAATGCCACAGAACTATACACTTAAAAGTGGCTAAAATGGTTAAGTTTATGTTATGTATATTTAACCACAATAAAATACATTTTAAAAAAGTGAGAGTGAAAAAGAGGGGAGGATGGGACCAGGGAAATTCTCTAGCAGACCGGGCCCCTTTTCTGATGGCCTTGCCTCTGCTGCTGCTTTCTGAGTGTGAGAGGGACAGAGAGGATGCCCAGCGCAGTTCCCTGCCTGTGCCACCGTCGTCCTCGTCCTTACAACAGTCACCCAAGGAGCATCTCCCGTGTTCCAGAAACTTGAGTGCCTGGGCACTGGGGCAGGATAAAAATGTACCACAAAGTACTGAGAATCCCAGGGGGAGGATGGGAGACACTCATTTTGCTTAAGAAAAACGGTCATGTTGCATTGTGTTCCTCTGTGGCAGAAGTGTGGGTGGCGATATTTTGGTAGTACTTTGGGGGTGACCATGAGATATCTGTAATCCTGATTTAAGTAGTGAAGTCAACACATGGATGAAACTTGATACCTGCAGATCTCTCTCTTAAAAGACATTGTCTCTAGAAGAACAAGACTTGTCTATAGCCTAAACATTTTTCCTAGAATGAAGATGGTGTACTTTTGGTGAGGAGCCACCTGGAGGAGGTGAAGTTATCTGATGGCTGCTGTTACCTGAGGCAGCATGAGAAAGACGCAGCCATCTTTCAGGAATGATGGGCTAGTCATGGAGAAGACTAAAAACAGGTGCAGAACAAATTATGGAAGAGAAGTGTGGAACTCCAATGGGTCAGTGACCAACAGCCCAGAGACTCTAGTTTCAGTTTTTGTCTTTTGGTGGCTGGCCAGTAGTGGGATCTGAACCCTTAGACCTTGAGGTTAGTAGGGCTGTGCTCTAACCAGCTGAGCCAACCTGTGCACTCTAGTTTCAAACACATCTCCTAGTCCTGTTAATGTTTTTAGAGAAAACTCATTCTCAGGCAGCCTTCCCTGTTAGATACATTTTTTACTGGGGAGGGGTTGAGAGAAAGGTAGAATAAGAGGTGAAGTGAGGTCAGGATGTGGTATTTTTGGAACAGATTGTGATACAGAGTAATTTCCAGGTAAGATTAGTTTCCTCCTAAATGAAACCTGGACCAGGATCATTCTCTTGCTAATGAAAAAGAAAGTCAGAGCGAACTGGACAGGCTTGGAAGAGCCAAGTTCTTAGCGCTCCTGCTGAATTCCGAGCACACAAATCAGAGTTTGTTTTTTCCTGTCACTTTTACACTAGGGTGGGGGTGGGAAGTTGCAACAATTCAGAATACGGCAGAGTTTGAGAGGAAGTTTGGAAAAATCAAACAGTAAGATTGTTAATTCGGTTTACAATCTGAATGTTGCTGGAAACAAATCTTGTTTTTCAGGGAAAAGAAAACTAGCCAGTCTTTACCCTAAAAGTAATAATTCCTTCTTTTCACTTGCTCATAAGTTCATTATCATTAACCAGTTATTTACAGGAGTTATTGTAATATGCACATTAAAGGAGACTATTAAAGAGCTACCTGACTGTGTTTAAGGGCGTGCATACTAACGAGTATATAGGCCAGCATTGTGAGAAAGCTCCTGCCTGAACTGGCTTGGTGCTGTTAGGGACAAATACGACTTTATGTTTCATAAGGAGGATTAGTACTTTGCCCTGAATCTAATTTCTTGACCTTTAAGAAGGTCACAAAATCTTTAAAAAAAAAAAAAAAAGTTGGTGGTAACTGTTGCTTGCTTTTTCCTTATGAAGTAGGGGAATTTCTTTTTTTTTTGTCTTTTTTCCATGTCCGGCAACGGATCGCAACCCTCAGTGTTGCCCCCGGACCGGACCGGGGACCGGCAACGGGATTGCAAGCCTCGGTGTTGCTCCCGCGCCTCGCTCGGCCAGTGAGCGGGAGCCGGTCTGTTGCTTTTTCCTTATGAAGTAGGGGAATTTCTTTTTTTTTTGTCTTTTTTCCATGTCCGGCAACGGATCGCAACCCTCAGTGTTGCCCCCGGACCGGACCGGGGACCGGCAACGGGATTGCAAGCCTCGGTGTTGCTCCCGCGCCTCGCTCAGCCAGTGAGCGGGAGCCGGTCTGTATGTGGGATCCGAACCCTCGGACGGGAGCGCCGCCGCGCTTCCCAAGCGGCGCACTATCCATTGCGCCACCGGGCCTGGGGAATTTCTTTTTAACATTTATTTTCCCTCAGTGACTAAACTCAATGCAGAACACTTAAAAATTAGAAAAAATGGATGTTTCTGAAAAATGTCTTTAAAAAATAAAAAGCACAAAAAACCTGTTGGTTTTCCTTTGAGAGGGAAAGCAGGCTTTGTCTCCCCTCACTTGCCTTGTCTCACCCCTAGCAGGCCTTTCCTTGCCTCCTTCTGATCTCTTGAGTTTGAAGGGTTTGGGAGGCAGTCACCTGGCCCTCTCTCCCCACCAGCTTCCAGTCTTTTCTGCAGGAGCACAAGGAGCTTTCCTTTGAGTTTGTTAAAACGTGGTTAATGACATGCCTGCCAGCAGTCCCTTGTGTACTCCCAGGGTTTCTGAGTCTGGGGCTTGAAAATCAGAATGCTGTTTGTAGAAGGAAAGAGCCCTTGCTCAGGAGGCACTGGGTTCAGATTCTGGCCTCGGTCTGATGGTAGCTGGGAACAGTTTAAACAAGGGTTGCTCATGTGTGAGTGGTAATAGTGATTATGATAAAACTATCGGATTTAGCTGGTGCATAGCAGGCTCTCAGAAAGAATTTTCTCCATAGATGTGATGCCCGCAAGAACCCTGTTTGCTCCTCTCATTCAAATATGTTTATTGAGCACCAACTGTGTGCCAGGTCTCGGTCTAGGCACTAGAGACCAAAACAGACCAAAAAAGGAAAAAAAAAATCCCTGCCTTTGCGGAGCTCAGATTCTTTTGGGGGAGGCAGGTAATAAACAAGATAACTAAAACTTACAGTATTTTAGATCAGGGTGAGTGCCAAGGAGAAGTAAGTAAAGCTTCCATAGTGTGTGCATGTGCGCGTGAGGGGCTGGGAATATTGAGTGCTCGTATGCATGTTATTTCCATGTGAAATTTGTCTTTAAGTTCCAGCTGGGGGCCAGGCCCACCCCCCAAGTTGAAATGGAACTTCTTGGCTGTCCCTGGCAGGGTGTCCGCAGGAGGAGGTGGGTTCTGGATCTTGTCTGCCTGGGAATGAGGTTCCAGCAACTAGGCTTAGGGTTTGAGGGGGAAGTGTGTGTGTGTGTGTGTGTGTGTGTACACATATGTGTGTGGTCTTTGAATATGCGTGAAGAGTGCTGAGAATAGTGTCAAGCATTCAATAAATTTCAGCTATTATATTTGTTAACACTGTATTATGTCTTCTGTTATAAAATTCAGAGCTTTAAATAGAAACTGGAGGGGCCACTTTCTTGGAAAAAATTCCCAGTGCTAGAAGCAGTAATTACATAAGTGCTTCAAATTGGGAGCATACATGTGTTGTTGATTCTCTCACTCCCCAGCCCTTCTTCCCCTCCCCGCCATCTTTCCCACATTGGCACTTCTTTCTTCAGATCTCCCATCTCCTCTACCCCTCACCCTTTCGTTCCCTGGGGCCATTTTAGAGGAATAGGTTTTATGGCAGGAACCACAGATATGTATGTAACAAAGGCCTTCTTGTGCTATTATCTAGTGAGTCAATAGGCAAAAGGCACCACATTCTCATAGTTTAGTCAGGTTTCTAAAAATGTACTTGGGTAAAGGGAAGAGAATAAGAAATCTAATAAAGATGTGCATGCTGATTGATTAAAAAAAAATGCAGTATTTACCCAAACTCCAGCCATATGTTGTCTTGTGACTAAATGGGTTTTGGAAAATACAGAAATCAGTTCAGAGTTGTGAGCTTATTCTATGTGGTTTATACCTTCAATTTCTTATTACTTCTCAGTGGTGCTTTTTAGTTTAAGGAATAAGGATTCTATTCCTGGTATTAAAAATTATACTTCAGAAACTTTACTGAAGGCCACTGCTAATTATTTCAGTTTTCTATGCAGTATTCATACCTCGGTTTAACAGTGGTCACTAAGTCATTTTAATAATAGGTCTCCATTGAAAATATTAGAATTACCCTCCCCCCCAGCCCCAGATGTCCAGAATTAAAAGGTATAAGGTTCTCAGTTGGTTGTGGTATTTAGTGGGCTAAATCACCTTCTAGTTATCAGAAAAGCAGTGTAGTGAAAGGTTTTAGAAGTTGCATGGATCTGAGTTAGAACTTCAGTTCCTCGCTCAACACTTACATAAAATTTGGGCAGATTAGTTTCCCCATCTTAGTTTTCTCGTGTGTAGTAATTGTTATCTCACAAGTTTCTAGTGATGATTAAAATGGATTAGTTATGTGTGTCTAGAGCAAGGTAGATGCTAAAATTAAATTTGATTTGGCATATGTGAAAAATAGTTTGTTCACTTTTAATATTGGTTTTGAGAGCCTCCAGTCAGATTGCCCAATAGATACACATTAATTTTTACTGTTAGATTTTTAGGTTAACATTATTATGAAACACCAAGTTCAATAATAAATACTAATAGAGATAGTAATAATAATAATACTGATGGTAGCCAGCCAGACACTGTAGTGTTCTAGGTGTGTTATTTCAGTTATTCAGAACAAGGGTCTACTGTGGGCAAGTATTTTGATGATGTTCATTTTGCTGGCAAGAAACTGAGGCTTAGTGAGATGAAGAGATTTAGAAAATAATGAAAGAAAAAAGTTATGTTAGAAGATCACTTTTCATTGGTCACGATCACATGAGTTGGAAAGCAGTGGGAAGTTGTTTATAAAAGGTTACAGTAAGAGCTTTCTTTTTGAAATGATTCACATTTTGCAGGCAGGAGCCACGTCTCTCATCCTCCTGTCACTACAACACCAAGTGCCCTCTGAATGCTGATTGAATGGAATCCCACAGGCCTGGGTATTTGCATAGTCTTCCTGAAAATTCCCAGGAAGTTTCTCACTTTGCTTTCTTTTAAATTGATCTGTTTACCTGAGAAATAACTGAATTACTGCTGATTCTTCTTAGTTCCCATAGGAATGAGAGAGTCCAGCCTGTAATATCTGTTTTGCAGGGAAGGAAGTAGGCTTGGAAAACCACAACAAACAGTTTAGTCACCAGACACCCTGGGCAGGCCTGAGACGTTCGTGATTTATATCACAGTCTCTTTTCCTCAGGATTCCTGACGTTGGGGCTCTCCAGGCAGCTGGTAATTTGCTGTGAATCACTTAGTAATTAGACCTTTTGATACACCAAATTCTCCAGGTACCTGGAAATAAAAAATTTACATTCTTGAATGCAACCTTACATTTTTTTACTGTTATATTTGCACTCATTTCTCTCTTTGAATGTTGACATGCTAGTGAATATGGAAAAAAGTTATATCGATTTCATGGTGTTTAAAAATAAGACCAAAGAGACATAAGAAACCAATGTGAGAACCTTGATTAGGTCAAAAAACAGCTATCAAGGATATTTTGGGACAGACTGGGAACTCTGAATATGGGACGGACATGGGATGATATTAAGGAATTATAATTAATTTTCTTAGGTGTAAGGGTGTTTTGAATACGTAGGAGAATGGCCTCATTCATAAGACATTCATGTTTTAAGTATGTAGGTCGAGTATCGTCATATCTGCAGTTTAGAAATGGTTCTGCAAAAATTAAGCTCATCCCCACACAAGGGTGAGATTAAACCCAGTAAGGGACCACATCTGCCCCTGTGCTTGACACATAGTAACACACAAAGTAAGCATGTGCTGGATGGGGGTTGGGGGGTCATTCCAAAGAAACCAGCTAGCACTGTTACCCTTGACCCTTCCCCTAAACTGAGCTCTTCTGGGGCAGGGTCTATCTTTGAATCTCCCTAAAGCACCTTGCACAGTGCTGGGCACTCATTAATCTCTGTGGAATGAATGAAAAAAAAATGTGAATTGCAAAACTAGTGTAATAGCACTGACCATTTGAGAGTGGGCTGTGTTGTTTTCCTTGCAGACTGCCAACTGGCAGGAATCCAAGGATGAGGGGCCATGTGTGTGGTTCTCATGGACATTTTCAGAAAAATGAGTCTAAATGAGAACGTTTCTGAAAAAGGAGTAGAGGGCACTGAGTGATCCAGCCTAAATCTTCAAGACCAATGCATTTTTGCAGAAAATCAGCAGGTGCCATTGTGCATAGTGAAATTGGAGCTTTGTGGAACGTCCCCTCCCAAACTTTGGAATTTGGTTTGGTCTCAGGCTGGGCCATTAAAAGTTTTAAGAGGCCAGGGTAGGCTTGGGTTTGCTCTCAGGCTGTGAAATGTTGTTTGAGCCCATTCTTAGGCGGTATTGTGAAGGGAAAGAAAACTTACATTTTGTGATGCTTAATTTATTGCCTGTTGCTCATATGTGCTTTACATTGTTCAGTGTTTTCTCAAGATAAGCAGTGAGAAATAACATCTGTAGTCAGCTTTCTCCTCCAAGTACTAAGCAAATATGATGTTTAGGCATAGAATAGAGTTAGTTACAGAATGCTGAGTATTTATTTTCTGTTTTAGGATGAAAGAAAGGCTCAAAGAAGTAAAATCATTTTTTACTTATTACAGATGTGAAATCATTTTCTTTCCTTCCTTCCCTCCCTCCCTTTCTCCTTTGCTTGCTTGCTTTCTTTTGAACTATTGAGGCGTTCAGAGTGGTTAACGGAAACACTAAAAATACCCCCTAGCAGTATGCTAACGTATTTTCTCTTTGTCTAGAATTAGCTGATTTGAGCTGTGTACTCTGGTTTTCCAAAGCCGTCCATTAGGTGCTACAGCGACTTCTTTCTGTAGTGTTCTGTGCTCTGGATAACATGTTTGATGGGGAGGCAGACTAGGCAGACTATCTTTCATAGAAGAATTTACAAAGCAGTCTCCAGCTTAGCTGTCATCTCCAGGGATCCCTGCCGGGGTGTTTCCTTCCTGTGTTCCCTTCCGTACCACCTGCCACTTTGTCCTCCTTTAGTGCCACTTTCCATGTTCCACCTCTGCCCTGAAGGGCAGAACCTTTGCCGTCTTGTATCCCAGTGCCTCACGCAACTATTTGCCAAGTATTTAGGTGCTCATCAAATATTTGTTGAATGGCAAAATTGGTTCATATACTGAGTGGGAGGAAAGGAAAATATTACTTGGTGATGGTGTCTTTTCACATAAAAGTAAGAAGGTAGTGGGGACAGAAAAGCAAGAAAGTGGAACCAGAAGTACAGTTGACCCTTGAACAACATGGGGGGTAGGGACACTGACCCCTTGCACAGTCAAAAATCCGCATATAACTTTTGACTCCCCCAAAACTTAACTACTAACAGCTTACTCTTGACTGGAAACCTTACTGATAACATGAACAGTCGTTTAACACATATTTTGTATGTTATATATATTATACACTGTATTCTTACAGCAAAGTAAGCTAGAGAAAAGAAAATGTTAAGAAAATTGTAAGAGAAAATACATTTACAGTACTGTAGTACAGTATTTATTGAAAAAGTCTGTGTATACGTGGACCTTTGCAGTTCAAACCCTGTTGTTCAAGGGTCAACTGTAGATTGTAGTGGCTCAGAAGTGTTGCCAGGGAGAGGGTGTGGTAGAAGCCCATTACCGGGTGGGAAAGCCAGAGAAGGAGGCTCCACTGGGCTGGGGGGCAGGTCTGAAAGAAATGGGGGGGTGGGAGAAGGTAACCACCTACTACCTGCCTTTTCCTTTGCACTGGACATTTCTAAGGCATGTTTTTGTTTTTAAAACAATATCTGTGCTTTTGAAAATGTGGTTTGCCCGCTGCAATTGGTGACCACATTTATTTTGTGAAAGTAGGTGCACCTAGTTAACAGTTTCCATTTGTTAATTTCTGGAGTAATTTTTTAGTTGTTTGATGTGTGTGTTTTTTCTATCACAAGTTCCTGGAGAGAAGTGGGGGTGGGTCATAACTTCTGCTTTATACTCACAGAATTTCTGTCTTAGAAAATTTCCCCTTTTACGGGTGTTAGCTGGTCAGGGAGGACCAAAGATCATCCCACTTCCCTGCCTGTGCACTGAGTTGAGAAAGAAGACAGGACTAAGGCAGATGGAAACCAAAATTTACCTTTGTTCCTGATACTGATGAAGTTGATTTGGAGAATGTGGCTTATCCCTGTGGGCAGGGGGCCTGCTGAGGCTCCTCTGCAGAGCCCTGAAGAGCACACCCCTCCCCCAACCCCCACAGGGTCAGAGTGGAGTGTCGGCCCCCAAAGGAGGAGAGAGGAGGTGTCGGCCCCCAAGGGAGGAGAGAGGAGGTGTGCTCTGCACGCACACCCACTTTCTCCTTCCAGACACACCAATCCTGTTCTTCCCTAATAAGAGGTAAGAAAATGACACCTGGAAAGGTTATATACTTTCCCAAGGTTACACAGCTAGCTGGCAGTAGGTTTTTCTCCTGAGCTCTAGAGGCCATTTGGTATGAGTAGGAAGGGCATGGTTTTGGAGCTGACCAGGCCTTGTGTTCACATTCTACCTCTGTGACCATGGCCTTAGTTCATGCATATAAACAATAGGGTTAAAGTTTTTACCTCAAAGGTTCCTGGAAGGGTTACATAAGATATAACGTGTGATATCACCCAGCTAACCTGGGCGCTTTCCTCTTTATACCAGACCATTACTAGTCCTTATGTTCTTTGTTTTAATCACTCTGACTTGGGGTCTCTGAAAAAACTGGTGATTAAGGGGTAGTTCTCACTAAGTGGGACTTGGGAATGCTGACTGTTGTAATTTTGATCTTTTGGGAGGAAAAAAATTGTTCGTAAGGAAGTAATGCCCTAAAATGAAAGAATTTTTTGTATTACACCTACCCTAGAAAAACTTGGGTTACACCTGGAATTGATTTTCTATTGGGGAGCTAAACAGCATGGCCTGTTTAACCTTGAAGGACAAATGTCTTTCGATTGTAAATATTCTCATTTCTAGGACATTCTTTAAGAGCCTGTTTTAAAAGCTTTTTGTTTTGTTATGCATGTTGGAGGAGTCTTTTGAACTAGTTCCTAGGGGAGGAAATTGGTGGCTTAGGTGCAAGACTGGCAGAGATGAAACCTCACATCTTGTGTAAGGGATCTGACCTAGAACGTGTAAAATTCGACGTAGCCCTTCTGGTCTTCAGGTTTCCTTAGATGTCTGGATAAAGCAGTTTCCGATGTCCTCAGGGACACTTGTTTCAGGCGATGCCCCACACAGGGTAAGGATGTGGCTGTAAGCAGTGCATATCCTGTATTTAATGCTGTCTGTTGACCCTCGTCTTTCAGTGCCTGCTACTGGCTTCCTGTCCAGATCTTTAGCTTTGGGAGAAGTACAGCACTGCCGCCGCTTCCGCACAACTTTGATCCGCGTGGTTGTTTCAGACTACTAATGCTAACACTTCATTAAATTCAGTTCAGTTTCTTTATTTCTTTCTTCCACTTCAAATCAGCCTTTTACTTTTAGTGGGTTTCCAGTGTAGACTCTGTGGCCAGGGCTGCCACTCTCCTTGTCCCTTCCCCTCGCTGCTGCAGGCTAACCTCACCCCTGCAAGCTGGCCAGGCCCCTGACCCCCAGCACCGAGGAAGGGTGGAGCAGGAGGGCACTTCCCGGCCTTGGTCTTCCTGTGCACACCACTGAGGAGGAAAAGGAGCTGGAGGGCGGGTGAATCCTCAGGTTATACAAGCAATATGCCTGCACCACACAGAAAATGTAAATTGCTGTAAATTACAAAAAAAATATTGGCAGTTGGTTTCCAGAGCAGCTAGAGAGAAGCTTTTATTTATAAATTGGTCAGCTGATTGAGTGATGTTTAAAAATCTACCTTCCTCTTTTGGCCAACTTTGGCAGTGGCAATATTTTTTGTTTTTAAAATGGCAAGAGAAGCCTTTTTATTTCACAGATCACAAGGGCATACTTCTAAGGGATCTCTGGTTTGTGCTTTCCAGCAACTTCTGTCTGTTGATCTCTGCAAGTGCAGTCGGCTGTCAGCGTTTAGGAAAACGGGCTGTCTGCAGTTTGGGTGCCTCTGTTCTTAGTGTTGGGGCCGTTTATTTAGGGTTGTCTCGCCCCCCAGGAGGCACATCAAAGTGGCGTTCAGCGGTGGTGGCAAAGTGCTGAATTACTTTATGTTTATTTTTGTTTCCAAGGCTATTTTATTTCCCCCCTGCTGCTAGATTTTACTTTTTTTTTCTGATTAATGCAGTTGTACAGATTCTGGACAAGTTTTTTGAAAATTACGTAAAAATTTTGAAATTTTTTACAGAAAGAAAAAAGGGGGAAGACCATCTCACATCTCACCACTCAGGCACAAACACTTAACACATTGCATATTTCATTTCAATCTTTAGCCATTTTTTTTTTTATATTGTTTGTCATACTGGATATAGTTTCTTCTCTGTTTTTTTTTCATCAAAAACTTCTGTAGGCTTCATGTTAATATTAGCTCCTGTGTCCTTCTTAGGATATGAAGGTATTTAGCCATTTCCTTAATGTTGGACACACAGTTTTCTAATTTTCAATTAATTGTCTTTGGTCCTGGCCAGATTACTAATTCCCTAATAGATTGCCAGTTGTGTTAGTATCTCACCCTTCAAAATTCAGATTAAATATAGTGTCAAAACAGCTGAGCCTCCAGAAACAAGCAAGGGGTCTCTCGGCATGCTTTCAGTGTGGTCCTCCTTTCTTTCACTTGCTTAGCTTTATTGGCTTCCAATCAGACAGGCCTGGGTACGAACCTCACTTAGCCCCTCCACCAACTGACTTGGTGTCCTCAGGCAAATTAATCCTCCTGAGCCTCCATTTTCCTATTTGCACAATAAGGATAATAGTAGAACCAAATTACAGGATTATTGTAAGAATTCAGTCATGTTGTGCATGGTGTGGCATGGTGTCTGGAATGGGGGATGACAAGATTCCCCAAGGGGAGCTGCTGCCACTCTCCTCCTATCTTCAGTCCCCTACCAGGGATTTGGGTTGGCTAATCCTGCCCAGTCTGGTTTTGTAAGAGGGACGAGAAAGGAAAGGGAAGTAGATTAAGGGGAGGCATAATTGAGAAGACTTATAGAGAAAGTTCAAGTGTTTGTTTCAGGCAGTGCCTGAGCTAGTACTGTGGGCTGTGTTGGGCCACCCGGCTGGGCCCAGGGAGGCGAGCCCTTGGGCATTCTCCCTGCTGGGGATCTGCCACCGTGGTCTCTCCTCTTCTGGTCTTTCTGTGAGCAGTGCCTGACTCACCCTAAGCCTCTGGCCCTGACCAACCTGCGTTCCTGACATTCTCCTGATGACTTACACGCTTCTCATCTACAACTGAGCAGAAGGACAAGGGAGGATTTCTGTAGAGGGGAAGTACCTTTAGAAATCGCTTATTTGAGGTGCTGCAGGGCACTAATCCACCGTTTTTTATTTGAATTGCCCTACCTTATGTTTTAATTATTCCAAAGTACTTTTACCTCCTTGGTAGGAAGGAGGAAGGTGATTCCTTAGATAAAACCAACACCTGGAGCTGCTCTTCTGCGAGAAATGGCTGCTAAGGTAGAGCCGATGTGTCGGTGGTCTCCACAGCCTGTTTCGTGCATGTGCCAGTGTGAGGATGGCAGGCAGCAGAGGGCTATCTTTCTTTGTTCCTCATCGTGTACTGACTGTGGCAGAAGATCGAGGCCTGTACACGTGGTAGTTCAGCCATGCCTTTTTTTTTTTTTTTTTTTTTTAGACCGGCAG
>NW_007726882.1:291400-369815 GCF_000696425.1 Galeopterus variegatus
CCATGCTCAGCCAGTGAGAGCTGTGAGCTCACCGGTCATCCCTATATAGGATCCGAACCCGCGGCGGGAGCGCCGCTGCGCTCCCAGCGCCGCACTCTCCCTAGTGTGCCATGGGCTCAGCCCATCAGCCATGCCTTTTAAGGGCTATGAACAGACTTATCAAAAGAGCCATCTTGAGTGGAGTGGAGGGTAGAGAGGAGGAGAATTCAGGACTAGAGAACGGATTGAATTAATGGGAATAAGAGTGATATAAAACAGTTTAACTCTTTGTGGCCCTCTTCAGACTTTCACATTTGTTTAAAAAAACAGTGATGGTCTGGACGTCTTGCTTGAAAGGACTGCTGATTCTCTCCCTACCCTCTGTGGTGCCATCTCTGTACCTCAGATGGTATTAGAGGGAGCTATATAAATGTGTTTGGACTACTGTATTAATAGGGCTGCAATGAGTAAAGATTGAAGATTTCACAAATCCAGGCCTTAAAGTACTTAAATGTTACTCCCTCCCCGAACATTGTCATCCCATACAAGTTGTCATCTACATCTACACCTCTCTTGTCTGAAAACATAGAATCTAAGTTGATTTCAAATCTCCTTTTATTATGTGGTGGCAACCTAGACTCATCATTGGCAAGGAGGAAGACATCAAATATCTTTTGGATAAGCTTCCTTCACATAATTTTTCTTGGAGTGCTGGTCAACAGAAATTTCTAATATTCTCGAGACTTTGGTCTCTCTTCAAATTGGGTTTCAGCTGGCAAAGTTCTCAGGCCTCTGCACTTCATTTTCAGATTGCTGCTGTTGGTGGAGCTGGAGTGACCTGGAGCCTGCCTAGTTTTCCAGATGGGCTCCACCTGCCTCCCTCTTGATTGTCGCATTCCTTCATGCTTCCTGTCGGGCTCACCTCCAGATGAGCCTGTTCATTTCCTTTCTCCGGAACCTCCCCTTATTGCCAAGGTTCAAAGGTTCTCTAAAGGATATGGCAGTTGTGAGACCTGACCTCCAAACCCTGACCTTAGCAGAAACCTCTAACATTCCTGGGCTAACCTGAATTAGAGACTGGCTCTAGAGCCACAGTTGTAATTGCTGTTAGCTGAAGGGAATGTATGGCTGTTGGGTTTCCCTTAGGGCTTCGAACAGTGACATGTTTTAATCTAGAATTTGGGGTAGATGTTGTGTCACCACTCAGCATTGTCTTGTCAGTTTCACTTCCCTCCAGGCTTCTTGGTGATTTCTTACATTATTGGTTTTTCTAGTTAATTTTCCTAGTTAATTTTCCTAGTATCCAGTGGACTGACTTTGTAGGAACTTGATTATGATAGTATTGCAAATGGTATAGAATATTAGAAAACTTACTGTTGAAAGGGACCCTAGTCCAATGCCTTCTTTTAATAATAGGGAAACCAAGTCCTAGAGGACACCTCTTCCTTCGAAAACCCAAGAATCCACCTCATTTTTCATTAAGAGACCTCAGAGAGGAGGGCTGTGGCAAGAGTGCTGATCACCTGCGACCACATTTCTTTTCTAATTATCAAAGCTGATTAGCTGGATTTGGATGTGCAGGGCTCTGAGGCCTCTAATCATCTTTCCCTTCTTACCTAGCTTACCTAGAATTTGAAGAAAGTTAAACCAGTTGTGAAAGGTATCACCTTTCAGAAATGAATAGTATCTTAATTGACTCCCTTAGAAAACATGTCAAACTGGGATTTCTAAGTCTTACTGTAAACTGGTATGCTTTGAGGTTGGGACCTTAAGCTGGGGTGCTCAAGGAGACTGGTCTACCTCCAAGTTTGTTTTCTGGCTCCAAACAAATGAGTGGCTGTTTGACTATTGGCATACTACCCGGTTTTAAAAGTATAACCATGTAGGGTCTGGAAGACTGGTTACCAGGGGTTTTAAAAAGTGAGGTCATGGAAGGCCCAGATGAAACTCTTTTAATGTGTATCACAACTGCAATTAATCTTATTAACATGCTGGGACTGTGCCTGCTTTCACTGCCCTGGGTGTGCGAGGGTATTTAAGGGGCATGCTTTGAAGGACTTGTTCTTTGATGATGCACATGGATAACAGAAGCGTATAAAACTTTGTATCTGGTAATATAAAGGCCTTTTGTGTGCGATTCATTCAGTTTTGAGAAGCGAGCACAGAAATTCATGAAGATTGATAAGATGTACAGAAGAGGATGGAACGCAAACACAGTTTTGTAGCTGGGCTCTGTGACTGGATCAGAATCAGTTGGATAGGAATGGAGCCCTTCTCTGTGCCCAGCATCCATCCAGCTAGTGCCAGCCAGCACAGTATTCTGGGAGTGAAAGATTTAAAAACACAGTCCCGTAGTTGAGAAGCCAGAGTAAACACAGGAAATAGCAAACCATCGACGCTGAATTGATGGGGCAGCATGGCGGTTCCAAGGGTAGGGAGGGAGCCCGGGGCTGTCGTGGTCAGGACGGCTTCCTGGGTGGGGTGGGCCTGAAACACAGAGAATCACAAGGTGAGGAGCAGGGTGGGGAATGCTTATGGTGCTCTCGAGAGAGGGAGGTCCACGTAGACTGGTAGGCCCGTACAGTGGCGGGAGGTGAGGCTGGGAGGGTACAAGGGCAGCAGATGGTACACTTTGATTTTTTCATACTCTTTCTTGTTTTTCTTCCTTACAAGTGCATTTAAGAGAAGGCTGGCACAGCACTTCATCCTTATAAGGTTGCTGCCTAGTTCTATTTTGGTAGTTTATTTTTTAGAAGTCATCTAAAATACCCACCTAGGCTCCCCTTTGCTGTTCTCTTTGTTGTTGTGTAACGAGTAGCCTTAGGGACAAAGGTTATTTAAGATTGTTGACGGATGTATTTAGGCATGCTAATAATCCCCTAATGAATAGAGAATTCACTGAGTAAGTTTATGATTAATAAGAGAAAAGAAATATCCGTTCCGGTATAATGTACTTATTTGCTCATAATTAATGTCCCTTTATAACATGATCCAAAGTCTATTTTCTGAAGGTTTCTTTGCTGTGTGCTTTTACTGGCTTCTTAACTGCAGGATTTCTCAGAGCCTTTAGCATTCTAAAGAGCACTGGGAATCTCTAAAGGGAGTGAGGGAGGGAGGAGGAGGAGCAGGAGCTCCCTTTCTGTCCACAGAACATCTGGGAGGATTAGTGTTCCATGGAACACTCTTTGGGAAACGTGGCTCCCTGATGCTTGCAATGCCGTGTGCATTGACCTTGTCCTTTCTGGTTGCCTTCCATTTCTCTACTTTTCCTACCCTGAGACTACAGATGCATCTATTGCTACAAGGAGGCAGGGGGGTGGGGTGGGGGTGGGGGTTAGAGAGGCTGTTACATCCTTTTCTTCCCTTTTCTTTGCTATTGGAATGGTTGCCTGACTACTAGTTGAATTTGGGCAAGATGAGCTTTTGAATCCTCACATGAATGAAAATAGAGCTCCAACTCTATATCCTGCCATTAAAAAAAAGTCCTCCCATCTGGCAGGGGAAAAATCCCAGCCCTAGAGTGGCCGAGATGAATCAGCATGCCAGGGCTGTACACCAAGATAAGCGTTGAGTCTCTAGGTGTGACACCCAGCGGATTTCCACACTGGTGCCATGAGAACGCAGCAGCAAGCAGTGCACTGTACTTTTAAGGTCAAGAACAGCAGTGCCGAGCACCCCAGCAACAACTGTTCTGATTCTTTCCCTTGGGAATAGAATGGTGTTCGCTCTGGAACAGTTGTCTTTTTACTTTAACATCTATTTCACATTTTCTTGTGGGTTTTCCCCTTCCTCGTTCTTCATTTACAACCATGTCCATTGTAGTCTAGATTTGTGCTGTCCAATACAGTAATTAAGTAAAGTTTAAAATCCAGTTCCTCATGTCAAGTGCTCAGAGGTCGCACGTGGCTTATGGCTGCTCTGCTGGACAGCACAGATAGAGGACATTTCTGTCGTGGCAGAAAATGCTGTTGGGCAGTCTGTATTTGAGAACACTCCTTGGGCTCCTACAGCACCTCTGCCTGCTTTTTAATGTCTTAGAAGTTGTGGTACCAAAAGAGAAGAACATTGGGCAGACAGCAAATGTGTGGTCCTTCTCATGTCATTCATTAGGGTTGAGCAGGACACGCTCCTGGCCTGAAAGACCCTCCAGGGCTCTGCAGGTGTAGTTTTGTGTTGCAGTGCTTTTTGTATTCATCATAGGATCGCCTCTGTGCACACCTGAAAGACATCTCAGAATAGTTTTTGTTTTTTATTTTTTTCCTGCTAATCATAGTTTAAATTCTAGTTCAGGAGCATCTAACTTGACCTGTTGAAAATTTCTTTCAGGCCCCCAAACTGCTTGCTCTGTTTCCTGGAAATCACTTGTTTAGTTAACATCCTGCTTTAGTGCAAACCTGCTTTGGTTTGCTTATAGGTCCCTCCCTGATGAAGTGGAAAGGTATCTCCCAGAGAACGGTTTTTCTCTTTCGGTCAGGTCGATGGTACTTTATTTGGATGTTTGGATGTCCTTGTTGGAACAGGGCCTGGAAGGCTATCCATGCTATTGGTCTTTCTTTTTTTTTTTGAAAAAGGTCAGTAGCTTTATTTCTCTTTTTTTTTTTTCCTTTTTGTCTTTTTTCGTGTCCGGCAACGGATCGCAACCCTCAGTGTCGCGCCTGTACCGGACCGGGACCGGCAACGGGATCGCAACCCTCAGTGTTGCTCCCACACCTTGCTCAGCCAGTGAGCGGGAACCGGTCTGTATGTGGGATCCGAACCCTCGGCGGGAGCGCCGCCGCGCTTCCAAGCGGTGCACTGTAGCAGTGCGCCACTGGGCCGGCCCCAGTAGCTTTATTTCTTAAAGAGGTCTGTGACGCCAAAAACAAAAAACAAACCCCACAAGTGGGTGGAGTGGGGAGTAAGACAGTCTTTATTAGCCAGTCAGCCAAGAAAAGGTGAAAGGCAGGGACTACAACTGTCTCTTCCAGCTTCGAGTGCTTGGCATCGAGCCTGGCACCAGTGGGCACTCAGTAAATAGTGGTTGAATAATGGCTTGTATTTTCAAAAGAGTTATTTAAAGTAGGTATTGTTGGTGTTCCAGTAAAGATGGTGGAATAGATGGTTCCCCGCGTCACTCTCTCCCACAAATCAACCAAATTTACAACTATAAAATTGAAACATCAGCCAAGCTGGGGCCGCTGGAGCTCAGGAGAAGAGGAGGAGAGACCTACGGAGTTTATGAAGGCTGGAGAAACTACGATGAGAGAAAGAAAAAGCTGCTCTGAGCATTTCTGTCCGTGGCCGCTTTAAGGCTCGAGCTGATGAGCACATGGAGAAGGAGCCGGCAGAAGCTGCAGCTGTGCTCTTCAGATGGTGTTACTTGGAGGCGGCAGGGGAGAAGAGGGCCTTGGTGGACCCCAGGACAGACAGCAAGACCACTAATAGGGTTCCATGGACCCACACAGGAGCGAGGAGCCAGAACAACTGAAAAAAGGGAGCCATTCAGAGGCCGGTGAGTCATCTCAAGGGACCGGCAAAGGACCCATCCCATGGGAAGTGTTTGGAGCATGGGTGGTGGGCGAGATGGGAACACTGGGACACAGCAAGGACAGCCAACCTGCCCCCCAATCAGCACAGGACCACTCAGAGGAGAATGGTCAGGAATGCAGAATTGCATGGGGTATAGTTTGATGAAAAGACTCAGGCCGAGATCAGAGATTCTACAGAACACAGACCCACCGGGTCTCTGGAGAGCTGGAAGTACCTATAAGATCAACCATTAAACCCTGAGCTGCACAGAAAGCCTTCCCTATGGAAACAGCAGCAAAGCAGCAATTTAGCTCAACCACACAGCTCAAGTACTGGTTCCCACAGGAAGTTCCCCTGTGTTAGAAGCACAGGACAAAAAATTAGTTCCGACCCAGGCACACCACCAGCACCTTGGGGCCTGCCCGGAAAATGGAGGCTTGGATCCGGGGACCGGACCCCACTCCCACTTCCAGGCAAACTGCGCCAGTGCTTCAGGGCCAGCCCGTGGACCTGAGGCAAGTAGAAGGGGACTGGAACCCCCTCCCACAACCAGGCAAACTGCGCCAGTGCCTTGGGTCCAACCCAATGACCCGAGGCATGGAGCCAGGGACTGTACCCTCTTTCTACAACCAGGCACACCACACCTTGGGGTCTGCCTGGGGACCCGAGGCAAGGAGAAGGGGAACGGACCTCTCTCCCACAACCAGGCACACTGAGCCAGTGCCTTGGAGCCCACCCAGGGACCCGGGGTATGTAGTTGGGGACCGGATCACCCTCCCACAACCAGGCACACCAAGCCAGCTCCTTGGGTCTTGCTCGGTGACCCAAGGCATGGAGAAGGGGACCAGCCACCCCTCCCACAACAAGGCACATTGCGCCAGCGCCTTGGGGCCTGCCCAGGGACCAGAGGCATGGAGAAGGGGACCAAACACCCCACAACCAGGCATGTACCGCCAGTGCCAAGGAGCATACCAAAACCAATACCTCCACATGGGTGGCCCACCACAGCCACCGCAATAACCATGGCTGCCGCAAAAGCGGCTAGATGCCACAGCCACCATGCAGATGGTCTGCCAGCCACTGGAGTGCATTCACACAAGAAGAGTCACCAGCAGAGACAAAGAAGAGGATGTATCTTTCCACAAAACCCATTTCAGAGTGACAGAAGAAGCATCTGATCTATGATAGTATTGGGGGACCTGATCACATCTCTCAGCATTGGACAGATCATCTAGGCAACAAATTAACAGAGTAATCATTGTTCTTTCAGGAGAGAAGAAATCTAGGACAATTAGAGGGGGGAGGGGAAGGGAATGGGGGATGGGGAGAGATTGGACAAGGGACAAAGAATAAATACGATGTGTAACAATAAGTATGCTAGTAATATTGATTTAATCAACATATCTCAATGTTAACCCCAAAAATATGTATAATCAATTTTGATTCAATAAAGAAAATAAATTTTTTTAAAAAGTGGGTACTGTTTTGCATACTTTATGGAGGTGAGAAAACCAAGGCTCAGAGAGGTTAAATAACGTGCCTTTGGTCATACAGCTAGAATGTGGCTGAGCTGTGATTTTAGACCTGCGTATGTCTAAACCATAGTCCATGTGACTTCACTAGGCTAAAATAGAGAGTGGCAGGGGCCTATTTATCTTTTCACTCTCTTTTGAGTAGTAACTCTCAATTGCTCTTTTTTTTTTTTTTTGTTAGATGTTTATAAATCAACAGTTCTACTAGAAATAACACTACATATGCAACATTTATTTCCTATGTCAAAAAGTGTCTGAGCATCTGATGTTTGTAAACTATTTATTTTTATTTTTGGCTGTGAATTTTTTAATTCATTTTGTATGACTTAAGTGAGTTCAGTCTAAGTTCTCATGGTTATCTTAACGTAACGTACTGATATACAACTCCTCAGACAAAAAGTTAGCAGAGTATAACAATTCTCAGGCCTCTTTCCCTGATGGGTAGGAGTATATTTTTGGGAAGTCTGATTTGTGAGCCTGGGGGATCGGCTCACACTCCTTTAGCACAGTCTGGGCCATGCTTCATGGGGACCCTGTGAGGTCGGGTGTGGCCCTTCTTTGAAAGTTCGCCGCTGAAAAAACAGGGGTGTGGCCCCACCCAGGAACTGAAGCTAACTCCATTGCTGGCTGAATATATGAGGGAAGAGTCTAGGGTCTGTAATTTTGCATGGAAGAACTCTCCCTTTGAGAAAGTAGAGGGTTTGGGGAATATGAAACAAAATGGACTTATAAAAAGATGACTTGTCACTTACCACACAGAGACTGTCAGGCGTGGCCTCATCCCCTCGCCAGCTGCCAGGAGCAATAGCCAATGCCTTATTCACAGACTGCTGCACCCCTTGCTATTTCCTCTCCTTGCCATCACAGTGAAAGGTTAATGTTTATACATAGTCGGTGTTGTATCCGTGCCACAACTGCCACCCTGGTTTCTTTTTTAAACCTCTCTCTCTCTTTTTTGGCGGCTGGCCAGTACAGGGATTAAACCCTGGACCTTGGTGTTATCAGCACCATGCTCTAACCATTGAGAAAACCGGCCAGCCCCTCTGCTACTTGCTTTTACCGTTTTACCTGTTGTACCTGCTTTGGCCCTTTTGGGTTTCATTTTCTTCTCTCCTTCCTTTGTGCTAATACAGCTACATTCCCAGAGATTGGTTCTTCCTAGTATTTGGTATATTTGGAGGAAGGAGGTGTATTCTTCCTTATGTGAAAGGGATAGGGGGGTCTCTTTCAAAGGGAAGTTTGGAAGTTTTCTAAATTAGAGGTCTGTCTTTCTACAGTTCCGATACTAAATGAATTTATTGCCCTGTGCTCCTGGGCCTGAGCTTGTGACTTCTCCCCTGCTGCCGAATCCTCCACTCAGAGAGACAGTGCTTAGTTACCACTTTTGAAGCATTTCTTTCTTTGATGTTCCCCACTCATATATGCTCAACCTGTGCTGGACAGTAAGCCCTGTGAGGGTGGGGTGGGTTACTGAGTCTGAGCTCCCCATGCTTAGGCAAGTGCCTGGCACACAGCAGAGGTTGGCAGATGTTTGCCGAATGAACAGGCTTTGGCAGACAGTTGCTATATTAGTTAAAAATATAGCATCATAGTCCTGTAGGTCTTAGCTGCTTTTCTGGGATTTACTTTTCAGTTGATCTTTTAATAATGAGATGTTTAGCCTGGAAGGATCTTGGAGATTTTGGGGTTCATGTCTTTTCTGTTGCTGCTCCCTGCAGTTTCCTTAGTTTTTAATCTCTGAGAAGGAAAGATAATTGTTACATAAGAATGTCTCCGTTATCTGTATGTGGATGATCCAGGGAAAATTTCTCTTTCCACATGGGCTTCCTCTTTTGATTTTCCTCGAGCTTCTGGGACTGCTGCATGTGCCCTGCTGGTATTAGGGGGGCTGAGGAGGGGTGCTAAGTCCAATAGCAACAGCAAAACCTGTAATTAAGAAGTGACCAGCAGGGCTGGCTGGTTAGCTTAGTTGGTTAGAGTGTTGTGTTATAATACCAAGGTCAAGGGTTTGGATCCCTGTACTGTCCAGCTGCCAAAAAACCCCCCAAAACCAAAAAACAACCCCCCCCCCCCAACAGAGCAATTCTAAATTTCAATGAATTATTCACTCCTATCAGTTCTTTTCCTACTCCTTCTTTGAATTCTCACTTAAGTGATAGGGCTAGGTTGTATATATGCTATATACATGCAATTAGCCATTTTGTGTGTTTTTAATGGTGAGCCCTTGGTTTTCTTGATTTCTTAAATGAAACCATTTTGCCCTCTTGGTCACACCGCTGAAAGCAGCACCAGATCTTTGCAATCAGAACCTACTAGGCCAGGAAGCACCTCAGAAGTGATCTACTCTAGTCCCTTCATTTGGTAGCAAATGAGGGAACAAGCTCCGGAAGGTTAGTAAGCCCAGGGCACGGGGTTAGTTAGCAGCCGACCCAGGACTAGACCTCAGGGCTTGCTGGAATGGTGTACTTTCCACAATACCGCTTTGCCCTGTCGACTTCCCTTCCCATGTCTGTGAAATTCTAAGTCTCTTATTCTACACTTTTTATTATATGCTTTAGAGTCTTTGGCTGGTGTAGAAACCAACACAACCTCATTTTTTTCTTCAGCTATGACTGGTAGCTGGCTAATTGTGGATTGGAGAGAGCAAGGCAAGCAGAGAGATGCTATACATGTTTAAAATTTCCTTGGAAATAGTCACTGAAGCTTTTGCAAAGTAATTTTAATCCACGGTTGTTGTTATTCCTAACCATTAACACCAAAAATGAGATTGCTTTGTGGTGTTACATGGGCGGATAGAATGCTCCCAGGAGTTTTGAGGCCTGTCCCTGAAGCTAAGGAAAGAACACATTATGTTGTGCTGATACCTCTCTGGTATCACTCGATACACTGGCCCATCAGTCATCACCAGGACAGTGCTGACACTGAAAACTTACTGAGATAAGTTATAGTCAGTACACCCTTCTTAAGGTCTAAAATCAAAGACCTTGAGACCTTGCGGTGTTCCTGCAAGTTCTGTAGTGTGTGTAACACCAGTGCACAGTGAGGAGAAGGGACGGATGCCTGCTTGGAGAATATCCAGCTGTGTGGATGGTGTGGTGTGGCTGGCTGAAGAGACATGTTTCCAAGGCATTGTTTTTGGGAGGATACATCAACAGATTGTAATTGCTCTTTCTCTCTTTGTCTTGAAGATGTTTAGGACTCTTCATCTTTTCTGAGCTGCTACTCAGATTTGAATCTTGATCTTGCAGCCTTTCTTTAAGTGTTCAAATGTCTACCCACACAAGGACCATGGGGACCTATTCCATTTAGTGGAAACAACATAGAGGACCTGGATTAAAACAGAGCGTGGTCTTCACTCTAGTAGTTGTGTTGTTCTTGGATGATCCACTTCACCACTGTAAATCCTTATTTGTAACACGGGGGTGTCATCGTTGGGAGGATTAAATGAGAGCACCCACGTGGAAGTAAAAGTAAAAGGTCTCAGTAAAAGTAAACAGTTGGAGATAGTGAGGGATGGTGGGCTTTGGGATCAGGCTTCAGGCAAGCTCTGTCGCTTCCACTGAAGAGTTAAGTTTCTTTTGGCAGGTTAGTTTACTTCTTAGAACTTGATCTCCTTTGGAAACTGGAGTAATAATGCCTACTTGGTTATGTTGCTGGGAGAATGAAGAATTAACCTACGAGTTAGGTGCCTGATATACTTGACTTTGTCGGGGTCGTGAAACACTGCAGTTTGGCCATTTGTGATCACATATTAGCTACTGCATAATGTCATGTAATGGTTGAGCTCCTTAGATGATATATTACTAGTGAATTCTTCAGTGATAAGAGGATTTAACCAATATTTTCCCCTCCAGGGTGTGGGGAGGCAGAGAGGTGGGATGAGACTGGAGGGAATGGGAGGTAGGGGTGGGCAGGCAGGGAAAGTCTGCTGCTTGTATCTTGGCATAGAGATTTGTTTGGAAGATAAATTACCTTCTGGTAATTGTGTATCACTTGACAGATCAGTGATTAGTGCCAGTCAGTGAGTACTGCCAGTTAATATTTGTTAACTGCTGTGCTTCTTGCTGATAAATATTGTGAAGCTATAAAGATCATAATGTTAATAGAATTTGCTAAAGAGAGGCTTGATATGTATCTTTAAATATTGTTTAAAATAGAAATGGCCAACCTAACCATTTCTATTCTGAGGGAATGATGTTTTTGCAGAAGGGAAATTTAGCAAACACAGTTTTGCAAAATTATTAAAGAAGTGTTGCTTTTAGCCACTGACAGACTAGTTTTATTTAATATATCCTCTAGGAAGAATATAGTCTGAAGGAATGAAGACCATAATTGGTGGATGAACCTGGAGAGTTTGGGGGAGGCGGAGGGGGAGAGGATGTGTGTGTGTTTCAAGGTTGTTTTTGTGTGGAATGTAAAAAGAATCCTGGCTTATCTGCATTTTTTTCTATGATTGCTCATGTGTGGTATGGCTTGTTTCTCTTCTAGGATGTGGAGAAAGAGAAGGAAACCCACAATTACCTCAGCAAAGAGGAAATCAAAGAGAAAGTTCATAAATACAATTTAGCAGTCACCGACAAGTTAAAGATGACCTTGGTAAGTACCCATAATACTGTTTAGGTTGACACCTGTCAAAAGACACTTAAAAGTTGTTGGTACGGGCTGGCCCGTGGCTCGGGAGAGTGCGGTGCTGATAACACCAAGGCCACGGGTTCGGATCCCATATAGGGATGGCCGGTTGACTCACTGGCTGAGCATGGTGCTGACAACACCAAGCCAAGGGTTAAGATCCCCTTACCGGTCATCTTATTTAAAAAAAAAAAAAAAAAGTTGTTGGTACTACAATCTGTATATTTTTAAATCTCTGAATAACACTTGCGGAAGTTTAGTGGCCAAGGTATGCAGGGCAGGAAAATGGAATATTTCTGCAGCTTTCAAATTAAATCTGTATGTTGAGGTAGCTCAGTCTCAAAATCAATCAGGTGCTGGGTTAACCTCAGAAAAGTGAAACATTAAAAATTTTAATTTTAAATGAGATTTTAAAAGATTTTGTGACACCCTACCCCCCAAAGGATTTTTAGCTTCATTGCCTAACATATAGATTGGTGACTCAGAGTCTAACAAGACCTCAGATAAGTTTTATATTGTGTACAATTAATGTGGAAGTGTCAGGAAAAGGATATTGTGCCCATGGGTTGGAATATAGTTGAGCTAACGTTTTTCTCTGCTGGTTTCCGGTGTAAGATGAGGTATGTGGTATTCAGCTTCCTGCACGTTGTTGTCACAGGCTTTACAACATTGTACCACACAGTGTGAAGCACAGTGGGGAGTGGGAGTATAGGGGGGAGAAGGGTCTGGGCTTGGTGACAATGAAATCAGAGCTGACAACAAAGCTGGAGTGTTCATGCTCCTGTACACTGAACTGGTGTTTCTGCGTCACCCACCCGCTTGGTGATCTTCCACATGGCGCCTGCCATCCCTTGGTGCCAGTTACCAGGACCCTTGGATCCTTGCCTCTCAGTCTATTGAGTGTGAACTGACAGAGTTCAGAAAAGGACAGGGTGACCCCTTTAAAACAGGCCCTACTGAATTCTGTGACCTTGGGGAGGAGCTTTTAAATATAAACCCATGTGAGAAAGGATCTTTCCCCAGTGGAACTGTGCCTAAAAGAGGGGAGAGCGGCATATAATCCCAAGATTATTCTTCATTATTCCAACAGTGATATTTCTTTTTCAAACACATTTTTTCATCAAAGGAAAAAAATTCTACTTACCATGTTTTGTTTTCTTTCCCCATGGAGATTAAAACAGATGCAAGTTTCCATATTATTTCAAAGATAAAAATTTTAAGTGTTGTAGAATACTATTTTTTTTTACAAGAACGAACAAGTGAATAGTATTGTAAGTTGATCTTGAGGAAAGGAAGAATAGACCATAAAGGAGGTTTTTAATGTTCTACTTTAACTGTGGCATTTATATATAGCACCTGACAATTTGTTTTAATAAAACATTATAATATATTTTTTCTAAATATACTAAATGCAAAAAAAAAAAGAAATGAGAACAAGACCATCATTACTATTTTTGGCTACTGAGAAATTATAATTCTACCATAAATTAAGACAAGTGTTTATAATATCTGTAGTTCACGTAGTAGCTTGAATTTGTTTTTAAAGTATTGCTGCTTAAGGTGACTGAAATGCATTTCATGCTATATGATATATATGCTGTTAAAAAATGTGTATGCAAAATTGGTAATTCAGTACATATTGTAATAGGCACTAGGAATGAAAATAGCCTGTTTTTTTACTCTCAGCCGACTGTTGACATAGGTATTACAGAGTCCTAATTGTGACCTTTCTTATCTGTGTAATAACTAGTCATCGGTTGAGGATGTTGTTTCCTTTGGGCAGTTAGCCTAGACATATCCCCCAAGTTTTAATATGTGCTGTGGTTTGGCTCGCGTCTGCTGTGCTGGCTTGAAACCTCACCAGTGGGCCCTGACCTTCCACATGCAGCTTCAGGGGCATGAGCCTTGAAACTTCAGTCTCTGCAGCATCAGGAGGCCTCTTCAGTTGCCACATCTGCCCCACAGACCTTGTCTCTGGAAGCACTTTGACAGCGGCATGTGTTAACCTCCCACTGAGGTCATTCTCTTGGGGGAAATCTTTAGTGAAGTCTGCCACAAACCTCTGAGAGAAAAGAGCAGAGAAAGAGTGTGTCGCCTTCCTGTTTTGTTTTGATACGCTGCTTCCCTAAAATGCCAGTGTCCACCCAGCTAAGTGTATGCTTTTCTTCCCACTTCAGAATTCAAATGGGATTTACACTGGCTTCATCAAAGTACAGATGGACCTCTGCAAACCTCCACAGACTTCTACCACCCCTGGAAAACTCGCTCCTGGTAGCAACGGCTGTGTGAACACACTTCATATCAGCAGCACAAACACTGTCGGGGAAGTGATTGAGGCCCTGCTCAAAAAGTTTCTTGTGACTGAGAGCCCTGCCAAGTTTGCACTTTATAAACGTTGTCACCGGGAAGACCAGGGTATGCTGCCATGCTCAAAATGAAAATGGTCCCTGCTTCATCTTATGGCTTTTGTCCTCATTAGCTGAAGGAGGATGGCGGGTGTATCTGTGTCAATTATGTCAGAGCCCAGGGACAGATTCTGGAAGTGTGGTGATCATGGCATGCACCTAATCATGTGTCCTGGCTGTCCATGTCCTTGAGCTAGACAGTTGTGAGTCTCAGGAGCTCATAGGCATTCACATGTGAGGGGTGTTTATGGGGGATTTTGTGATGTGCACAGAGAAGTGGCTTTGATTTTTTTTCTTTTGAGAGAGAGGAGTGGCTTTGATTTTAATGCTCTTTGGGACACAAAAGAATGCTTCTGTGCTTGAAGTTCTCAGTAGCACATTCCACACACGATGTGCATCTGCACATGGAGTGGCTTGGTGGGCCTGTGATCACTGAGACCTTGAGAACATGTGCATTGCAGCTCATTTCAACTTACAGATGGAACGCCCCGGCCCTGGGCTCTGCTGGCTGCTTAGTATGACTCAATTGGCATGACCCGGGGACATTTTGGCACCTTGCCCCCAGAGGCACCTAAAATGAATGAATAACATATTGATCTGAGGTCTGTCTGTGTAAACATTATACCCACATTTCAAGAGATAGAAAGAGAATAATATTAAGTTACTGCATGAAACAAGATATTCCAGGTGAGGCAGTCAAGTGGAAATTGATACCAGTGGGGGACAGTAGTGATTTAGTTTTTCACTACATGTTAACTTGAAAATGATGTGTATGTGTGAGCAATAAGCTATTTAAGTTCTCTCTAGTTTTTCCACATAAAGCCTAAAGCAGCTGTAGGAGAAAATATACTGATCTTGTCCTAATAGTAATATCCTTCAGTCACTCGAGATTAAAAACCCAGCTAGTTGCTGAGTGTATGTACGTTTTTTGAACACATACCATGGGGCTAGGCCACATGGAATACAAAGGTGAATTGGCCAGGGTTCTTATTCTCAGAGGCCACAGCTTCACAGCCTGGGGGAAGTTTATATCTATAGGAAAATTGGCAGGAAATGCGGTTGTACCCAGAAGTGCTGAAATAATGTAGAGAAGCTCAGATGGCCTTTTATCTTGCCAGCTTCTTTGCCTGCTCACCTGGATTTGAACTGCACAATCTGAAAGTAATATTGAAATATTGCCCTCATGGCTGGCACCTCTTTCAACACTATTGGCAATGCCTGTATCCGCTGTGTGTCTGTGTAGCATAAGATGGATAGGGCTGTGCTTGAAGCCACCAGAGCTTGTATTGTGATTGGTTTGTCTGTGGCTGCTCATTCTAAATTTGTAGAGAGATTTGCTCCTAGAGCTCTGATGTCAAATTCTTTAGATGGTATATCTTTGTTTTTAAAGGGGTTGCTAATCTTTCTTTTAAGTTCCTTATCTTGCTTTTCTAAAAAATGGAGCAGAACTAATTATAAGCATGTTTGGGACTAATACCAATTTAAATTATTCTTGAAAATTATTTCCTCCTTAATCAATTTATATTGGGCAGATAGAATAGGAATAGGATAGATTTCGTTCCACCGTGGGCTATTGGTAATAAGGTGAGGAGAATGGTGACTTAGAGGCTGGGGTAATGTGGAGGAGGGGATCATAATACGGGGGAGTGGTCCCAGGAATGATGAAATACTGTGTAACATGCTGCTTGTTTCCTTACCAGTCTATGCCTGCAAGCTCTCAGACCGGGAACATCCACTCTACCTGCGGTTGGTAGCAGGGCCCAGAACAGACACACTTAGTTTTGTTCTTCGTGAACATGAAATCGGAGAGGTAAGTGATTGTTCATTATTGGTTTAGCCTATACAGAACAGCTGGTCCTGTTTTATTGTTCTGGTCTAATGACTTGGCTAATGAGGAGGAGGGGGGGGGTGAGGGAGAGAAGAGATTTTGAATCTTTGGAATGAACCCAAAGTTAGCCTACAGTATAATTCTCTTACAACATTATATTGAGCTGTAATTTTCAGAGGTGGGAGGAAATAAAATTTTTTACCTGATCCCCATCTAAAGAGTCATTTTCACTCCTTCCCACCTCCAAATTACTCTAATCCAACTAAATTTTGAAAGGTGACACTCTCCATATGTTTGCTACTAAGAAAAGTCTCCAGGCTAATTCTGCTGTAAAGGGAAATGTAAGGAAATCTGATCTCTTTACCATGAAAGACACGTAACTTTCTAGAACCTTTCTTCCCCCTTTGCTCGGTCAAATGATTAGGAAATTATGTTTCCATGTGCATCATTTGCTATTCTTTCTCTAGGGAAGATCATATTTAGGCCAGTTCAGTTGAAAAAAAAAAAGCATGTGAGACTGTGTCAGCTTTAGAACAACACTGAGCAAATCTCTCAAGCTGTGGGTCTCAGTCTTCTGTCTGGAACAGGGAATGGTATGAAATGTCCCTGTAGGACATTTGGGGGTACAGTGAAAAAGTTAGGAAACCAGGACTCTGCTTCCTACTGTTTGTTAGATTGGGAGCATGAGCTTGGGTAAATCTTCTAATCATTTAGCCTTTGGTTTTAAAATCTGTAAAGTGGGTCTAAACACTTTAAAAGGCAGAGTTGAGTCAGATTAGAAGTGTATGCAAACATGCTTTGTAAATAGTACATTTATATGCAAGTGTAAATTAGAACTTTAGGAAGTTTTAGGAAGGCAGTGATCTTAGACATTTTTGAAGTTTCTTTTGATTTTGGTGTTTTGAAGCTTTTAAAGAAATTCAGAGTCTCATTTTGGGGAGGAAACGGGGTGCAGAAGTCGAATTTGGCTTTGTAGTTTAGCAGCATTTCCCCTGAAAACCTAAGCCAGAGACATTAGCATAGTCTTGTCAGTGTTTTGTTTTTCTTGTTATTGGTCTTTTAAGTATTTCACACAGTTTAAGTGCAAACAGAGCCACATTGTCTGGGGAGGAATTATGTTAACTTATTTTTGAAATTTACTTTGTATTGTGTTGTGATGTTCCAGACCTCTTTATTGGACCTGTGTATGGTGTTCTTGTTTCTCTGTTATTTAAGGAAAACTGAACCAAGGGAAGAAATTTTTTATAGCTGTTTTAGGGGGTGGGAAGGAGAAGATATTTTATAATGTTATGTGCCACGTAAGTTAAGGTCTTGGAGACCTTAACATATGTGAAAAATAAAATGTTAAAATTTAAAAAATTAACAGAATATTCCGATGTAAGAAGTTTTGCTCTCCTACTCCACATTTCACATGTTTCCATACTGATCTCCAGGAAGCCTTCTGTTATTTAGCCCACATGATTTTATTCCCTCTCCTCTCTGTTTATTTGTATTAGGTTTTCTGTAGTCTTATCAGACATGGCCGTGGCAGTGATTCTCAGCCAGGGTCCAGGGCTCCTTTGATGGGGAAGGATGTGTTTGAAAAAACTTGCCAGATGATGATGCCAAATGCCCTTGGTGACATTCACAGCCTTAATTTTTAAGTAGTTTAAAAAAAACAAATTGTGCCTGCTAAATAGCAGGAACCATTAGGAAAACAGAACTCAAGAGCCTCAAGGGCAAGAGAGGAACCCCAGATAGTGAGAACAGCAGCTGCAGTGCAGGTAGGATGTAGTCAAGACAGATACTAAGCAGATATAATAATTTTAAAGTCTTGGTTGTGATTTGGGCTGCTAGCACCCAGTGGGTGCTTCTAGTGACTTAGTCCTGGATGGGATGGTGGGGAAGGAAGTCATGGAAGGCTTCTTGGAGGAAGTGGCATATAAGCTGAGACTTGAAGGATATATGGGTTAGGAACTCGCAGCCAGGCACCGTGGAGGAGGGGAGAGCCTGCCCAGGCCACTTGGGAAGTGAGTGAGGGACGGTGAGAGGGAGATGGGGCTGGAGAGGTTAGGGTCTTCTGGACTCAGCCTGAAAAGCCAAGGGAGGCTGGTGACTGGTTCTAAGCCAGGGACGTCTTGACCAGGTTTTCCTTTTACCAAGGGTATTCTATTTGGGGAGCAGATTGGGGAGGGTGGGAGGCGTTACCAGGGGTGCAGGAGCAGCTGACGGGCGCTAGCACCAGGGGGCAGTCGAGATGGAGAAAAGCAGGCCCATCAGAGAACTATTGGGGAGGTAAGATTGACTGGGGGGTGAGAAAGAAGGCAGTGACAGTGATGACTCCAAGGTAAGACACGGGTGTGGAGTTGTTTCTACTGCCTATGGGGGTGAAATCAGGTGAGGAACGAGTGTCTGATTAATGGCCTTGGGGATATGGAGGTCTTAGGCCTCAGCGAGAGTCTGGAGAAGGGTGGGAGGAGGGAGGCAGAGGGGCCATTGGAGTGGGGGTGGAGGGGGTCCTACCGCTGCTGACTCACTGGTAACCCACCCGGCCCAGCTCTCCAGAGCACCGGGCTGGGCGGGAGAGCAGCCTCGCCTCCGTGTGCTCACGGCCAGCATTCCTAAGCCGTGAGCCTGAACTACACACCTGGCATTTTTCTTGCTGTGTTCTCTCTCAGTGGGAAGCCTTCAGCCTTCCAGAACTACAGAACTTCTTGCGCATCTTGGACAAGGAAGAAGACGAGCAGCTGCAGAACCTGAAGAAGCGCTACACAGCCTACAGACACAAGCTGGAAGAAGCCCTCAGCAAGGCGTGGAAGCCTGATTAAAGTGCAGGGCTCCCTGCCAGGAAGGTGCAGTGCGGGACCCATGGCCGAAACAGCGGCGAGTGCCTCTTCTCGGAGGCCACTTTCTTGCCCCATGATGATAGGGTCATCCCCCTTTTATCTCTAAATTTAGTTCCCAAAACCTGGTCATGCAGCATCTTGCACCTTACACATCCCGCCTAAGGGCCTTTGCAAGCTTGCTCTGTTACAGCACTGCCTGTTACCTCTCGGCAAGCTGTGAACCTGTAGTCTCATCAGGAGCATTCTAGAATGCTTGGAAGCATAAACTCTGGGGGGTTGTTTTTTTTTCTTATTTTCTTTTAGCTATTTTAATTATGTGATGATGATGTTAAGCTTAAGGGTGCGCAAGTGATATTTTAAAAGCTTAACAAGGAATCTCTGAATACTTGTCCTATGTTGAAACTACCTGTTTTTTGTGTTTGGGTTTTTTTTGTCAGAAGATTCTGTCCATGTGAATCGAAAGGCACAGAAATCTAGGAACTGTGAGGAATTTGTGAAGGATTTTGTAGGGGTTTGACAAAGAAAGTGAAGAGCACGTTGGAAGAAGGCACGTGCAGAGGTGGCGAGCTCCTGAGGCTGGGGAAGGTAGAGGAGAAGGGCGTGTTTGCTTGTGAATGGGTTTAAAGCTTGCAGTGTTGAGATGTTAAACCCATTTTAGGATTGCTTGACTTCCTGGTGGGTAAAATGTGGGAACAGAGCCAAAGAGGTGGAGCCGAACCAAAAGGAGGGGACCCATGAAGTCCGCCCCTGACCGGAGAATCAAGCAGGGGGATCTTACAAACCGAGACGGAGGTGGGCCTCACGCAGCTGCATCTGACCTCCTGCTTTCCTCTTGCAGTGGAAGCTACCGCGTGGTGCAGCTTCTCAGTACAGGCAGGGGAATGGCCATTTGCTGACTCCTGTTTAGTGATATATGTAGTTTCCCCCCCAGAGGTTGTTTTCAAAGTTGAAAAGGATTTTGGGCGGGGGCAGCTGCTTTTCCTTTGACTGTCAGCTAAGGAGGTTTATCAGGTAAAGGGCCCACAGCACACTTTTGTGACAGTCACTCCCTGTCCTCTTATGCCTCCCTTTCTTTCCCTTGTCTTCCCTTGCCCTCCCTACTCCCTTCCTTCCCTCTCCTCACCTCTTTTCTTTCTCCTTTTCTTTTATAAGGTGAAGTCTGTTCTTACGCAGTGTAGAACACGGATAGTGATTAAAGACCCCATGCTACCAGATCCTCATTTCCAAAGGCTGACTAGGCTGTGAGTACAAGGCCCCAAGAAAGAAAGTCCACACATCCAGCTGACCACACAACAGGGTTTCATTATGAAAATATTATCACAAAAGTGCATGTTTAACCAAAGAAATGAGTGTGCAATAAGAAGCCTTCCATGAAACTGGCGAACTAACATCATTTTTTGCAGCAGCTTATCTGAGAACAGAGGGAAAGGTGTGCTTTGGTTCCAGAGGGGCCTTACAGTCTATTTTTAGTCTAGATATTTTTTGTTTATAAATTCCCACGGAATTGTTAACACTTTGGTGACACCTAATGGATTCTTTTTGAAATTCCAAGGTGCTTCAGTTCTTTGCCTCTTAAGGGATCTGTGCCTTTTATTGCATTTCTGTTCCTCTCTTGGTGGCTCTTCTGACTTTTCGGAGAATACCCATCTTGTTGGAGGCAGATTTAAGTGTTGCTTATGCTGTGCCACGTAAGTTACTGAGACAATCATATCTTCCTAAGCTTTTAAGGAAAGAAAAAAACAGTAGAACTAGCTATAAAATATGTATGGCACATCTTGTTTAATTTTGCATGTAACTTCTTTTTAGTGCATTGGTAAGGTTTTAGTGACATTGTCATCCAACACTTTACCTTTATTGTTCAGGGAATGCCTTCACGATTTTTATACTGGTTTTACTATTCAGACTGTGGCTTGGGTTTGAATAGACTGCTATCAACCACCTGGTCTTGTAATTACTCATGCCAGTAAACTTATATTTTGTGAAACATTTGTTTCTCAGATTAAGACACTGTTAGAACCTAAAGTAGTAGCTGATGGGTATCTGTGAATTTTCTTTTTTTACTTGAAGTAGACTGTCTAAAATAGCCATCCTCATCTATTTTTGTCCAGAACTTCGCTGTCATGTGCACTACAAACTGCGATTTGGAAAACTTACTGTATTGAAATTCTGTCAGTTCATGGTTCTTGAAGACTGATGTTCTCTCCCAAACACTGGTTACTGCAGTAGCATTTTTAGTGTGTAAGAGAAGGAAAAAGGCCACTAAGGCCAAAGATTTTTAAAAATCATTGTACCAATCCTTATGTTAAATGAAACTGTCTAAGCTTTGCTGTAATACTGTTTTCTCTTCAGTATGTGATGGTACAGGAAAGATGTTAAATGAAGGGGTAGTATTGCAGGGGAGCATTTTAAATTGCATAAGTAAAAGGTTATAATATTTATAATTATGATGTGTTTGTTTATTTTTGTAGGGAAGATTTTTTTTCTCCCCTAAAATTGCTTCTGGAATGGCAACATTGTTTCCATTATTAAAAAGTGATGTTGTTCATTGATGTTGTGTGTTTTTATTTGTGATAATATGCTAGATAAAGAAAGGTCACAGGAGTGGGATGAGCTTCTTCAGCGGATACATGGGGACTCATGCCGGAGTACCATGGGTTTTACTAGGTTCGGGTGGGGCACATTTGTTCTCCCAAATGTCACTTTTCTTTTGCCTTAACCTCTGAGGAAAAATAACTCTGAATGTCTGCTCATACAGCACATTTCTATTTTACTTAAAACAATTGTTTTAATTGTGTAATATACATATATTCAAAAGTGTATGCAAACGGTTTATTATAAAGTGGACACGCTGTGACCACTACCAAAATAGAACCTTGTCAGTTCCTTAGAAATCCTCTCCCTCCACCCCATTCTTGCCCTGAGGTCTCCTACTCTTGAAATAGACCACTTTTAACAGAAAATGGGTATTCTTTAGTCTACATAACTGTCTTACACAGATGGGGTGGAAAGTGTCTGGGGAACGCGGTTGCTATGGGGTCTTCACTACCGCACTGCCCCCTGGAGGGCTGGTGAAACAGGAGCAAGCCTGGCACCAGGGGATGAGGGGAAACGTTTCAGGTATGATATCTGCTTTATAAGTGAAAATATTATGGTAGAATGTTAATGGTTCTACATAGTTCTCCTTTTTTGCTGAAATATCCAGAGGAATCTAGGTTGGGAGTTCAGTCTAGGTTACTACTTAAGGTGCAGGGGGAAATGTTTTGGAATTTTTATCCCTAAAGGGAGTTAACTTTCTGCCCTAGGCAGAAATTTGTCACAAATTGATAAACTGTTTAAATATTCCTATGTTGCAAAATCATAGAATTGTATACTGCATTTGGGACATTGTCAGATGGTCCTAATTAGGTGTTTTGTTGAAAAAATGGGGGTGCTTAAAATTTTCGTATGTATTAACTCATTTATTCTCAAAGCTTTATATGTATTAACTCATTTATTTCCCCATGAGGTAGGTATTATTAGATATATCCCCCTTTTACAGATGAAACAGAGACACTTTGAGGTGCAGCAACTTGCCCAAGGCCACTGTGTGAGTGAGTGGCACAGCCAGGAACTGCCTGGTTTCTCCACTGTCTCCCTGTAAGCTCTTTCCAGTTTTTCAGTTTTTTTAAACTTCCCATCAAAAGAGCTAACGCCTGTGAGATCGCCTCTAACAGGCTGGTTAGTTGAAGGCAGGCCTGTTTTCGTGCAGTCAGGCTTTGCTGATGTCAGTGCTTTCTCATCCATTTTATTGTTCATCATTCCATTTAGGTGACTAAGTTGCATAGAATAAAAAACCTACCTGTGTTTTCATTTAGAGGTTCTATTGCATGGGGGAGACTGACGGGGCAAGTAACCAAACCCAGTGCCCTCCCTGCAATTGGTAAGACAATTCCCTAGTACCACCAGGTGAAGAAAGCTTCACGGAGAAGTCGGAGTTCTGTAGGATTCGCCAAACATTTGCAAAGGCTTGACTCACTCATTTTACCCTCCCACAATCAAGGATTATCCTCCTCAAAGGGACACAGTGATCTAATATTCAACGTCCAAAGCAAACCACTTGTCTGGTGTGAATCACTACTTGCTTAATTAAATGTTCAAGTAAGAAATTTTGTATTATGATGGGGGTTGAGGGGAAGGCTGGAGGGGGAGGGGATGGGGAGTGGCAGGGTTATGTAACAACTTTCAGGTTAAATGTTTTAATTCCATCTGCAGGGTTGGGTTTGGGGTTTTTTGGTTGGTTTTGGTTTCATTTCATTTTTTTTTTTTTTTTTTGTAAATCTTTCCCTATTCTAGGAGGTGAGAGTGGCAGAGTAGAGGACAGATCCTTTTGATCTTAGTTTTCAAAAGACACTTGTGGTTTCTCACGTGTTTGGCTGAGGTAGCACTCGTCAGCAGTTGAACTCCAAAATGTGCTCTCTTCTTGTTTCTGTGAGCATTAGAACTTTTAAATATACAAACAGCAAAGCATCAGGACTCTTTGTGAACCTCAAAAAAAAAAAACAAAAAAAAAACTGGGATTTGTCTTTGCTTTGGGGAGGGAGTTATTTTAACCAGTAGAGGTTTTGTTATTGTTTTTAAATCTTTGTAAACAAGGATTCCTGATTATAATGCCCCTTGGTCATTAGTGGCATATATCTGGCTTGTGTTTTCCCAGCATATGCACTGTTCTCTCAGTTGAGCCTTAATGGACATGTGGGATTAATTAAGCCCTGAGTGGTTCCTTTCTCTCAAGTGGAGTTCTAGGGAGCTCTGCTCTAGAGGGCTTTCCTATTTACAGGTGCAATAAAATTTACTTAAATTCTAGGAATTCTGGAGCAGTAGACTTCATTGTCTTGCCAGAACGTAGGATTCTTGAATTATTATTATTGCAGGCAGGGAGGCAACAGCTTAAATTCAAGTCTTTTATTTAGAATTATAAATGGTGTCTTTAGATCCTTTTCAAAATGGCCAACATTTCAAATAGTTTCTTGCATGTGTGATCTCTGCAAGGGAAGCATTCAACTTTAATGATTTTTAGGTAAGATTGAGCATATCATCTAATGCCTTATCAAGGAAAGATGCTTGTCTGAGAATGTAAGGGCAACCATAGAAATTGAGGAATTTAGGTATCGGCCTTCAGAAAAGTCCAAGTTGGGCCAGCCCGGTGGCGCACTGGAGAGTGCGGCGCTTGGGAGCGTGGCGGCGCTCCCGCTGAGGGTTCGGATCCCATGTGGAGACTGGTTCCCACTCACTGGCTGAGCATGGTGCGGGTGCAACACCGAGGGTTGCGATCCCGTTACCGGTCAGTAAAAAAAGACAAAAAGGAAAAAAAAAAAAAAGAAAAAAGAAAAGTCCAAGTTCCATTGCCTTTCTTCCAGGTAAAGTTGTTTGGGGAGTTTGTATGTGCTGGGGGAGGAAGTGGGCTTCAAGGAGGATAACAGGGAAGATACACAGTGTGTCGGGGTGTGGGTGAGGCTGGGAACCATGTTCCTGTCCCCTTGTCACCCGTGTGCCCTCCCCACCCTGCATGTGTATTGTTTGTCCTTTTGCAACTCAAGTGATTGAGCAGAGACCCAGTCTTGTGCAAAGTCATTTGTAATGAAGCTGGTAGTTGGGAAAAGGCAGAGTTTAGATCTGTCAGAAGAGATTTCAAGACAAAACGAGGTTACCACACTATTTCTTAATGGACTGCCTTCAGAACTATGGGGAATGCTGATTTTTAAAAGGCAGATTTTTCTGTACGCTACTCAGAGCTACTGAATCTGATCTCCATTACTGGGCCCTGAGAATCTGCCATTTTAACAAGCACCCCATATTTTTTTTCAAATACTAACTGCAAATCCTACAGTGTTTCCAAGATTGAGGTACATCATTGTGCAGAGTACTCTTTCATACCTCTGGTTTTTTAAAATTTAAATAAATTCCTTCCAAACTGAGTGATGACTGGCCTACAGAGAGGCTTTCTGACCTGCCTCACTCAGCCCTGGAAAGGACAATTCTGTATACAGTATGACCCTGTTCCTCGGGGCCATGGCTAATTGGTTCTTGGTTAGATCTCTGATGCAATGCCATGTATCAATTACTTTCTCAAAATTTTACGTAAAGTATCAAGAATTCTAGTCAGTCAGTCATGGATACTTACAGACTGGGGGCTGAGCCTACCACCGAACCTTTTATCAGGGCAGAGAGAGACTGCAGAGAAAGCAGGAGAATGGAGCAGAGAAGCAGAGAGGAGAGGCTATGTGGCCTTGGAGATGGACAGTAAATTCAGAACCTTCCTGACATTTTCCAGCTGTTGGATGCTTCATGGTAACCCTTTTCCCTTAGTAAAGAATTGTCTTTGTTTACATGAGCTCCATACTCTTGTGCCTATTTCTACCGTGGGATCAAGAATGGAAATAGTGGAGGGAAATTTATAGCATTAACTATATTTTTTAGAAAAGATGAAAGATCTCAAATCAGTGATCTCAGCTTCCACCTTAAGAAACTAGGAAAAGAAAAGCGAATTAAATCCAAAGGATGCAGAAGAAAGTAAATAATAAAGATTAGGGTAAAAATTAATGAAATAAAACAGAAACAAACTAAATGAAACCAAAGTTGATTCTTTGAGATCAACAGAATTGATAAACCTCTAGCCAAGATGGATCAGGAACAAGAGAGGTGACATCGCTCTAGATTGTATGGATATAACTTGATAAGTTCATATTTTAAGTCCTTGCATTGAAATATTTCCTTGACAATTATTGTTTTGTGCAAAAAATATGGTGAGTTCTATCACACATCTTGCCTAGTTTCTAAATAGTTTGCTAAGCGCCAAATGGCAAGTGTTGATGTTGCTGCTGCTGCTCCCAACTTCTCAGTTCCCTCAGGAATTACAGAGTTTACAGCCATCAGCAGCATATCACTTTAATACATATGATCAGTGATATTCTAATTTAACATTTAAGCTTACTTTCACATTATTGGAAATGCAGTAGGGTCTACACATTTTATTTTTATTTTTGGTGGCTGGCCAGTACAGGGATACATTTATTTCAATGAGAATTATGATTATGGTGTCTCTCTCTCTCATCTTTGTCAAGGGTGGAGTTGAAATTTGCAATGGCAATTGCTCTGAATTGAACCTCCTTTTCTCCCTGTAAACAGAGAGGACATCACCTGTTTGCTCTCCTTACAGGGCTGTTCTGAGGGCCAGGTAAGATAATGAACGTGAGGTAATTGTACATCATAAATGCTGGCATAGCATAAGGTGGTATTACTTTCTAACCTCTTGTTTTTACAGTGGTGTTATGGCTGCTTTACTACTGGGCCAAGATGTTTACCTATCATGTTGACACAAATTTATCTAGAAGCATCCTACATGCCAATTTCCAAGATGGATATTTTTCCAAGCAGAAAAGTTTTTAATTTTTGTTTTAAAAATTCATGCTTAGGAAAGGAAATAAAGGTAAAAGCAAAACAGTCAAGATTCTGGGGCCATTGGTAGACCAAGAAATCAGTCAGTGCCTTCCTTTGTGCTCCTTGTAAGTACAGTGACAAAGTGTTATCCTTCTTCTGTGATGACAGCCAAAATGCTCAGAGCAGCTGGGACTAGGGGTGCCCCTGCTGTCATCAGCGTGAGGTGGAGAGTGATGCTGAGTGACCCAAACCGTAGGGCCACGTGTAGGTACAGCTGGGGGTATTGACCCTAGTGTTTTCATGCCTGTAAACTCCCTGGCCCCTCCACCTCAGATCATAATCTCCTTGAAGAGTGGACCATATCTTTAGCTCACTTTGCATCTCTCCTAGCTGCAGGGCACAAAACTTGTGGGACTAAACATTTTATAGGTCTGGAAATAGCCGCTTGCGCAGCTTTCAAATGGGAAAGGGCTCCGCTACAGGCAGACCCTGAGCTGCTGCTTCCTGCCTCTCCTGGTGCAGTCAGTGTTCACCTCTGGCTGAACTCTTTTTTTTTTTTTTTCCTTTTTTGTCTTTTTTACTGACCGGTAACAGGATTGCAACCCTCGGTGTCGCGCCCGTACCGGGGACTGGCAACGGGATCGCAACCCTCGGTGTTGCGCCCGCACTGCGCTCAGCCAGTGAGTGGGAACCGGTCTCCACATGGGATCCGAACCCTTGGCGGGAGCGCCGCCGCGCTCTCAAGCAGTGCACTCTCCAGTGCGCCATGGGGCCGGCCCTGGCTGAACTCTTAAGCTGGGTTTTCTGTGGCATTACAGGAAAAAGGAGAGGGGCCAGGATGGTTGGAGGCCAGAGTTTTTGTTATCATGCTGTGTGGAGGACCAGAAGAGGCACCACGGGCTTCGTTCTCCATGGGAGCATCCATGAGAACGTAGGCTAAGGCTGAAGGCTGCCCTGATGGGTGACTCGAAGTTAGTACTCAATCCAGACGGCTGGAAAGAACACCAGATGTTGTGTCGATCTCAGGTCTAATAAAGTTGCTGTTCACCTAATCTGGGAGATGCTGTGACAGGGAAACTGGGGACAAAAGTATACACAGCAGCCATTTTCTCAGGGACTTAAGCAGGAACAGAATTAATTGTGCATCTGAGCTACTTTCCCAGCACTGGGAGGAGGAAGGGAGTAGTGACTGATGAGCTTGATTTGGACAACAGGTGCCTCAGGAACCAAGCCAGGATCTTGGCATGCTGCAGCTGCTGAAGAGCTGCTCCTCCCCAGCCGCTGCTCTCCCCCGCACCAGCTTTTGGGAGTTACGGAGAACCCACTGGAGAGAAGACTTGGATTCGTGACTGCAGCCTGCCAGCCAAGAATCCATTAAAATATTTTCCAACATGTGCTGAGAACATTTTAGCAACCATTCCAACAACGAAGCTTCTACTTGGTTTTAGTAACAATTGCTGGGAACTAGTGTTATTTATATTCTTTGAGTATGTAAAGTACATAAGACTTCTTTTCCCCGCTTTGGAGACAAGTTGAGCTTCCACTGCAGGCCAGCTTTGTCCTGCCCCAGGTACCTATAATGGGATGGGTTTTGGCAAAAGGCCTGGCCCCGTTTCTCTCTTGGTAAACCAGCTTTGGTCATTACATTAGTCACATATTTCTACATAACAAATTACCCCCAAATTGGCAGCTAAAAACAACATTAAACATTTATTATATCATGTTATTATATTCAGTGGGTCAGGAGTTTGGGAGTGGCTTAGCTAGATGGTTCTCGCTTGGGGGTCTCGTGAAGCTGTCATCAAGTTGTTGGCTAGGTCTGCAGTCATCTGCCGTCTCGACTGGACTGAGGATCTGCTTCCATGATGGCTCATTCACATGGCTGGCAAGTCGGGGCTGGTCATTTGCAGGAGGCCTCATATCCTCACCATGGGGACCTCACCATGGGGACCTCACCATAGGGCTGCTTGGATGTCCTCATGACATGGTGGCAGGTTTCTCCCAGGGTAATCTGAGAGCGCAAGGCAGAAGTGGCCATGTCTTTTATGGGCTAGTCTGGGAAGTTACACAGCATCACATCTGCTCCACTGTATTGGTCATGTGGACCAACCCTGATGTGTTGGGGTCATTAGGAGCCATCTTGGAGGCTCCTGCCACAGCCGTGCTGCAAATAGTTCAGTCAGTGAGGTGTAGAGAGAGGAACCCGCTTTCTACTTCTTTCCCACCAGCAATGCTGTAGGGGGGATCTAGAAGCCACTTGAATAGTAGTGGCACCTCCCCTTTAGTCTGAAATTAGTTTCTCTGTAAGTATGCGTATCAGAGATAAGTTCTTTTTTCAATCTACATAATATTCTGGAGAAATAGAGTAATTCTTTTCATAACCAAGCTCACTACCAGGCAGAGTAGGCACTCAGATATATGATGGGGGACAAATCCTTCACAGACCACAGAGACAGCAGAGTTTAATGAAAACACAGCTTTGAAGCCAGATCTTTTTTGAAATGCTGACTAATTAGTTTTGTGAGTTTGGGTAAATTAAATTGAGGGAAAAACCTGTGGAGCTGTTTATCACAAAATATTACAAGCATGCTTTATCTCTATCTATCCTTTAAGGACCTGTCACCATCACTTAGAGCTGCAGTTAAGAGGACATATATGATCTCAGGTCTTACCAGAGGTGATCATGAAATCTTCCTCTCAAAGACTTAAAACTGTCATCTACTCTGTGATACTCCAGGAGCTAGTGCCCGGGCCCCACCTCTGCGTCTTGGCTTCTGTGGTGATTGCTAGGCATCAGTAGAAGTGTGGGCAGCACTTTCAGCTGTGTCCTTCGGGTTCTCCGATTGTTGGCTCTTGCCTCAAATGATTTCAAGGTACACACATGACCAGCCCTTTAAATCCACTGGAGGTAGAAAAAGATGACCAAAATCTAATTCTATATGGATTTTTGTTCTACGGGGCAGGGTAGTCTCAGTGGCAATAGGTGGGATGTTAGAAAAGTGGATCTGGTAGAGGCTGTACTTACCCTCACTTCGGGAGTCCATGCAAATGGCCATCCTCATCTACGACTTGACATTGTGATATAACTAAACCTCCTGTTTTTGTTATAGCAGTTAGGCAACTTGATGGGTGCCCTATACATCTTGTTTTTCTACCTGGTCAGTGATCAGAGACTCTTATCTTCACCTTTTCTCCAGTAGTTAGACAAAGGTCAGACTAGGTACCTCTTAAAATTAAGTCCGACCTGGACATTCAACCTTATGTTATCCATTACCTTTTCATTGCTTTAACGTTTTGGTATCTTCTGTCTCGAAATGTAATAGGCCAACACCCATCTTTGTTACTTACCCTACAGTTTCTTGGCCTTAAGTTCAAAGTAAAAAAAAATCTCATTTAAGCATTTAGGTCTACAATTGCTATTCTTGGACTGATCTAACTTTCTAGCTTTTGTGGAGGGGGACGTGGAAATATCCAGCCAGGTCAGGCCCTGCTATTTGAACAGCTCAGGGGTGCTGGGAGAATGATCCACTATGGGCCTTAAGCATCCCTGCACATTCTTGCTGGGCATGCTAATAATTCAAGGCCCTGACTGCTCTTCATGTAGGCCATTTCTCAGGGATGTGTTTGCAGTGCGCAACTTTGATGAAGTAATGCCACCTTCTGGAACAAAGAGTAGACTTGCTTAGTGCTTGCTATGAAACAGCAGGCTCCCCAAGCTCAGTGTCCCCTTCCTCTTAACAAAACCCACTGCAGGTGCAGCATCCATCTGGGCCCTTTCCATTACATCTGTGGGATTTGGGGGCAAGAGTGAACTGACAGGCTCATGCTGCTTGTTGGACTATAAGGAAGTCTTTTGTCTCTCGACCAGGAGTCTCATGTCTTTTTCCAGCATCCATGAAACATAACAGGCTAACTCATTAGCTTGCAAAAAGGGTCAAATCATTTTTTTTTTTTTTTTTAAGATGACCGGTAAGGGGATCTTAACCCTTGACTTGGTGTTGTCAGCACCACGCTCACCCAGTGAGCGAACTGGCCATCCCTATATGGGATCTGAACCCGTGGCCTTGGTGTTATCAGCACCGCACTCTCCCAAGTGAGCCACAGGCTGGCCCCAAAAGGGTCAAATCAAATCCTAGACCCTTATAAGTGACTTCAACATTGTCACATACCCAAATTATCCATTTTCCTGATAGTAATCTGGTAACTTTATAGGTGTCTCCTAACATCTTATTTTCTACTTGGTATTCAGAATTGCTGAGATATGAGGCAATCTACCAGGTGTGGGATCAGCAAATTACAGCCTACTTGTTTTTGTAAATAAAGTTTTATGGGAGCATAGCCACACACATTCATTTATATATTGTTTATGGCTACTTTTGTGCTACAACAGCAGAGTTAAGGAGTTGTGACAGAGACCACAAACTTGCAAGCCTAACATATGAGCTATCTATCCCTTTAAGAGAAAGTTTGTTGACCCCTTAAGTTATTCCTCGTTTAGGGCAATGGATCACATGACTGGATATCAAGGCAAAGTACCTTCGAAAGTGAGTTTCGTCTGTTTGAAAACCAGCCAAGATAAGACTTTCTCCAAAGCTATAAATGAATAAAGATTTATCAAGAAGGATCTCCTACATAGTGATTCTTTCAGGGATTATCAATCTGTATGGACCATATATGTAAGGGCAATGCAGGTGGAGACTACAGAATTTAATGAGGAAAACAGCCCATTTCCAGTACTAGGTGAGTGATGGAAACATTAAACAGTATCAAGAAAAAAAAGCATCTTGTCAAAACTACTTGTGGACTAAAACAAAGGACACATTCCCACTAGAACAGAAATAAATTTTAATTCATTGAAAAGTGCAGCAGTGAACAGGGTCCTTTGAAGGGCACTTTCTAAGTCAAATGACTGAGAAGACACAGAGCCAGGGCAGAATAACTTCTAAGAACAGATGATGCAAACATAGGAATTTACAAAATTCAGTAAAAACTAATTGGTGATAAAACTAAAGAACCCAAATATACCCATCTAATTCCATTGGTTGGTCAGCTGAAATATCCTTTGTTTTCTCTTAATAAGGATCCTGGGACAAAACTTACTGTCTTTCATTAAAAAAAGCACTAATCCTTAATTTAGACACTTAAAAAATTTAAGAACATTTCTCAGATTAAAATATAACTTCCATGGCTATCACTACTATTTTGTACAAAAACCCTAGTGTTGCCAATCAAAATATGTTTGCAAATAGCACCATTTGTCAAATTCAAAGATGCTCAAAAGGTGTTCCCTAATTTGCAGCTGTATATGAGGGAGAGCTTGTAATAGGAAATCTTATAAGGCAAAATCTCTCTCATTCCTAAGGCCTCTGTTCGTTCCTGATGGTTATATGATTCTCTATTCTGAAGGACACAATGGACATGAATCTGACCTTCTTACTGTATATGAGGGAGAGCTTGTAATAGGAAATCTTATAAGGCAAAATCTCTCTCATTCCTAAGGCCTCTGTTCATTCCTGATGGTTATATGATTCTCTATTCTGAAGGACACAATGGACATGAATCTGACCTTCTTTAAAGGGAAACTGATTTAATCAAAATCAAAATCAGTCCAATTAAGAGAACAAGGCAAGCCTCTTGCAGTGGGTCCCTTGTACATAAATATTCTGAAAACATCAGTGCATTTTGTAGTCTATTAGGCTATAAACTGTGGTCTCTTTATGAAAGATTATTTTAGCACAGATCCAGAATAAACCCAGTCTAAAAGAAAAAATAAAAATTAGAGTCTATTCAAAGGTTAAATAGGAAATGTACCAAAAATAGAAGAGGTTCAGAGAGGGCTTCACCACATCCCCACCACCCAAACACACCGGCTGCACGTAAGAACAGATGGCAGAGATGCTATCGGCAGCTGACATGTCACTCTTAAAACATCACCTGCTTTCAGGAACCAGCATTATAAAACTGAATAATATGACATCACAGTCCAAGACCTGGTAAGAGTTGGTTTCTTTTTATTTGGGAATAACTATGGTCAACTTTCATTAACGTGGAAGTTGACTGATTAGAATCAAAACGCAGAATAAAGCTCATATCCATATATTCAACAATGTAGTTTGCTTTTAATTACAAAATTTTTAGAATTTTCTTCTTTAAAACATTCACATCAGAGGTGTTCATTCTGCTTGCCTATTTCACCTCTAGATACCACCAGTTGATGGGATCATGTGAGGTAAAGGAACAAACCCAATGGCTATTAACTCAACATGGCTGTGTGGAAATTCTGATAGAAAAGTTATTCACAACCATGTCTTACAAAGTGCTTAAAGCCTGACTGAAGACCTTAAGTAAAGCTAAAATCACTTGTTGCCTGAGTTGAACAAGTTATAAACCACAGCTCTTCCTCCTCCCCTGCTGTCACACCACCAAGACTTGTGAAGAAAACATTAGAAACGGAATTGATTCTTGAGCCAAGAAACAAAAATATGGGTGTTCTAAACAGATTTGATTTTGACAGGGGAGTACTGAGTGGGGCCCTAATTGTTCAAGACTCCAAAAACTCACAAAGAACCTATCTGAAAGGGGAGAAGGTAGGATAAAGTAGTTGATCCTTTGTACCAACTGTAAGAAATTTTTACATCTTAAGTAACAGAATGACAGCAAAATGCAGAGAGAGTCAAACAACTTCATGCAAGGAACTGAAACTCAGGCTTCCTGCTGGACAGGCACTTACTTCATTCACCCGAGTACAGCCCTTCCACCTGCCAACCCAAGAGTCCTGTCTGCAGATAGGCCCTCAGAAAACACCAGTCCTTTGCAGTCTCCCCCCGTTGATGTACCTAAGCCACTTCATTTTTCAGATCTCAGAGGGGAAAATCTCAAGAGACATTTCTTTAATACTTCTGCTGCTAACTGGCATCCAATGTGGTCAGCAGCCACTGGAAAGTACACAGCTATCACCCTCAAGAGCTACCTGGAATTAGCTTTTACCACAAGCTATTTCAGAGCAGCATCAGCTTAGAATTCTAAAAAAATAAATAAACAAACAGAGCTTGCTTGACAAGTTTTGAATTTGCAACCTTATCACACTGTGATGGATGTTATAAACTATATCTCTATTTATCTAAAAACAATGGTACTTGCTCTAAATCAGATCATTCGGCTCTGATTGTTATTCTTTAAGCCACGTGACGTTAGTATTTTTGATAGTGAAGTGCTCAATCTGAAATGCTATGCAGGTCCTTTCATTTAAGGTCAAGCTATGAACCAAAAGGTGTTTTGTGGATTTTTTTTTTTTGCCCTAAGAGATTGCCATTTATCTGAATGGGTTTACAAATTCAGACTTTGACCACATGGGGAATAATCAAGAACTGTGGCTCCAAGACAGAAAGGACATGGTGAGAACAAAGATCTGGGGAGTGTTCGTTATCAGCAGAAGGAAGAGACAGGGATAGACACTCCTGACATATGGGTAGAGTTCACAGTTTAACACGCTGCACAAGGAAGTCAGCTGATTGGGTTGCTTTTTCAAACAGGACTTCAAACAAAACCAGTCCAGAAACTCTTCCAGGCATGGGCTTGAAGACTATATACAAACACCTACTATGATCACTTCATCAGAAAGAGGCGTGCAGGGATCCAACTGCAGAGGCGAAAACCAGTCCAGAAACTCTTCCAGGCATGGGCTTGAAGACTATCTACAAACACCTACTATGATCACTTCATCAGAAAGAGGCGTGCAGGGATCCAACTGCAGAGGCTGGGCGCAGTCACTACAGAGAATGTTTTGAAAACCTTCGAGTCCTGACACTGCCATGATTGCTGAACATGAGACGAGGGTCAAACCTGTAACTGGAGAGGGAAAAAAAGGATGTCACATTAACTCTAGCTAGCCGCTGATACTTCATCCAGAATATTATCCAGTGGCAAGGACGGCAGGAAGGGATAAGAGGAACAATCACCAGAAGGGAATCTAGTGGGAAGTCTGTACAAAACTTAAGTACTTAATAGTAAGAACATTTCTCTCAAAGGTCAGCAACCACAAAACCACATAGTGTAAGCTGAGAGGAGAAACATGGAGCTGTTTTTTTTTTTTTTTTGGAGGGGGGGGGTGATACCTAAAGTATAAAGCAGGCAGATGCAAGAGTCCAGCCCTTGCTGAAAGCCCTACCAGCAGTTTCCAAGCCCCTTCCTCTTTTACAGTTGAGACACAGAGACTGTGACAGAGAAGAGCACAAGTGTGCACTGCAGATGTGGGTGTGAGTCTGGCACTTTATGAACTTAGTCCAGTCATTAATCTCTCCAGCCACCAATAAAATAGTAGGTAATTCACATAAGATTTCTGGCACATAAAATAAGTAATTTTACCACTTAAGGGGACAGTTAGAGCAAATGCTGAATGTTAACTTGAGTGAGGACTTGGCAGATGTAAAGAATATAGATTGGCCAGAAAGAGATTTTAGATGTGCAGGCTAGAAATAACACTGTATTTTACTCTTAACTCCTACCTTGTGGGACAAACTGTTAGAGCAACAGTTGGCCAACTTTTTTAGTAAAGAGCCAGATAATATTATAGGGTTTGTGGACCATACAGACTCTGTCCCAACTATTTGATTTGTTGCTGAAGTGCAAAAGCAGCCCAGACAATACATAAATGAATGGGTAAGCTGTGTTCCAACCAGTGGTAGCTGGACTGAGACCACAGGATCTAGTTGCTGACCCCATTTTTGGAGGATTCTATAGGCCTAAATGTTTGGTAGGAAAGAACAATCTGAGCTAAGGAATTTAAAACAGAAAATCAGGTGTTTAAATAGCTCAACCTAATATAAGCAAAGCCAGCATCTAAAACTTAGTTATAAGCTTCTAGAATGTGAGCAAGCCAATTAGTTATAGTTAAAAAACAAAACTTACTTAGGAAATAAGAGACCATGTATATCAGTACCCTATAGGGTGACCCTTGGGCAAATCACAACTCCAAGCTCGATTTCCTCATTTGAAATTTACCTGTTTGGGCTCTGAGGGCTGTATAGACATCCTATGACTGAATTCTTCTAACATTTAGAGCCAGATATTCAGAAGAAACAAGGCAGCTGCTGCATCTGGCTTGCACTGGCCAACTGAATGCTGGCATGGCAGGTCCATGTTCTAGCAGCGTAATGGTCAGGGATTGTTGGCCGCACACCATCATCTAAGAGATTCAAGTCCCTTGACTCTCCATTCAAGATTTAGTCAAACAATGGCTTTAAATTCCCAGAATCAGCCGAAGAGTATATGGTTAAACAGCATTAACTGCTATAGACATCTAACTTTATTTGGCTTGATAAAACATTCTGAGCTAAGTAGCTGTTGGAAACTGCAAACTCAGTACATGTCAACTGAGAGTCTTGTTCTTTTATTTTAGAGACCGAACTTCCTATTTCAAAGAACTGGCATCAAGCTAGGATTTATTTCACTAACTTGGAGGAAAGATCAAAGTTAAGTCAAAATGCTTACTAGCACAATCTTACTGCACTAACAGGATTATCCATACAAAAAAGTTATTTAGCTTAAGTAATATAAAATAATGAAAAATATTGTCTTTTTATATTGCTATCTGGTTTTAGTTTACTGGTATCCATGTCTCTTTGGCTCTATATACACTATTTAAAAGCAAACATTACATTTCTTTAGTTAAATGGTCTATAATCCAGTTTCTCTACTCATTCAAATACATTCATCTATAATCTGGGCTGATGATATATAACTAAACATGAAAATGGCTATATAGTTAAGTTACAACTTTCCATCAGCTTAGGACATCATTCTTCCCCCTCTCCAATCAGTGTAAGAACTGAAATAATCCTTTTGCAGTGAAATTGATTTTTAACTTCATAATCTTTAAGCGAAAAATAAACAACATGCTTCTTGCCATAGACAGCCCAAATGCATGGTGTACTGACAACCAGTGCTACTGCTGAAAAGTCACTGAGAGTTGTAAGAGTAGGAGGAACAAATCTGACTTGGCAGGTGACAGTTAAACATTTTTTAACTCCATATACTACAGTGGACTTACACATTTCAACATTTGAGTTTACACCTTCTATTTTCATTGTGTGTGTTTAATGTATTAAACTTACTAGCAAACATTCAAGTTTTTATAATTGGGGGCTTTGAGAAATGAAATGAAGGCACGTGCTCTTGGAAGCTCTAGGGAACAGGGCAAGTCAGAGCCTGCCTGAAGAAGCCCCAGTCGTTACCAGTGTGATTAAGTGGTAGCACAAGAAGAATCACAGCAAGGGCAGAGGAAGAGGCCATGCGGTGGGGAGCAGGGCTGTGCCTCCAGCTAAAGCAGCGACTGGCAGTGGACAGCAAGTTTCACACACCCTGTTTCCCCAGCACCACAAGCTGACGCTAAGAACACAGTATTCCCACGCTAAAGTAGGAGAATGATAAACACTGCTCAGCTCGAAGCAGAAAGAACCCAACAGGCTCCTTTTGCCTTCAAGAACAGTGTGACCACTAAGGACACCTCAGCAAAGTAACTGAAGAAACAGTTAACTTACCCCGGGTCAAAAACCCCTGGAGTGCGACAGGTTGGCCCAGAACAGGACTGTAACATCATTAACCGATAGTTCATCTTTCCTAAAAGTTCTGGGTCTATACTTTTAGCAATGTTAGTGATTTGGTCTGGGTCTGCAGTCAGATTATAGACTTCTACAAACACCTAGAGGGTATGAAAGGATGGAGAAAAGAGCAAGGGTTATATTTGAAGAAATACTCCTGATGTGGATTATTTCTAAATGGGAAGGGAGGAAGTAGATAAAAACCAAGGCCCCAGAGACTATCAATATGGTCTCAAGATCCTCAAAGTGCCCGTGTATACTTGAGGCAACGGAGCATCTGTTCTGGGGGTTTACTGGCTTGGGGTCTATAGCCTCATGCTGGAAAGGGGCCCCCTGCACACCCTGTGCCTTCAGGCAGTCAGGAGGGGGCAGAGGGAGAAAGCTTATTCCCTTCTGTAATTAAAGCAGAGAACAGAAGGCAGGACCCTCAAGTGGCAGGGCTTCAGAAACAAGACTTAGTAATGAAGTGGCTGAAGTGAGAGTTAAAATTTGAAGGCTTATTTTCGCCTTAGAATTGTGAGATTCAAATGAGAACGGATATGAAAGTACTCTAACCTGTGTTACATAATGTTGTTTTCTTGTTTTAGAAAGTAGTTCTAGATGTTTAACACCAACTGGGGAAGGATACATTACTAATGACTATTTCTAACATTAGACTTGTCTAATATCAGTGCTCCCCCCTCTAATCTGCGCGCTCTTCTCCAGACTGGAGTCAAATGACAGGCTGGGAAGATGTTAGGTAAATTTTGCCTATAATGGCTTCAAGTAGCTGCCCTCAGACTATCGCTTATAAAGTAGTTATCAAAATGATAAACATCAGGAGGGAGGGGAACAGGAATAGTTTGAGGGAAACTTTGCTTCTGCAAAGTGCTTATGAGCAGCAGATAGGATGGGCAGTGAGTCAATTTCTCGCAGATGAAACACACATGAGCATCTGCTCCATATGGTAGGATGAGGGATACCGATGGGGCAGGTGGGCACATACTGACAAACAGGATAAAACCATAGGGATTGGAGTCCATGGGAAGCTCCAGACAATCTACACTGAACGTGCTGGCCAAATAACACCTTCTTCCAAGGATGGAGCTCCTGGGCCTTTGACCCTCACTGTAATCTATTTGAGCAGCACTGGATTATGCTATAGTGGGAAGAGGAGTTTCTGAATAAGTCAGTTGCTGTAAGCTTTCTAGGAAATGCCCCAATTTATTTCACTACCATACAAGTTGAAGTGCTTCACATTTACCCCGAACTACCAGAGAAACTAACAGACCAGCCATGTATCATTCTGAAAAAGAGAACTGTGCATTTAGAGTGTGTGTTTGGGCAGTAGTGGGAGTGGAGAAAACCCCATCCAGAAACATCACAGTCAGAGAAGTGAGGCATGGCCATATGGAATTGTTTTCTTGACCAAAGGAAACCTAAGTTGAAGTACAGATAAGAAACACAACATCTTCCCTAGGGTGCATACTTGGAACTGCTCTTCTGCCACCAAGTCCAACTAACAAACCACTGGCCATAGACAGAGGGGTCGGGGAGGTACAAGCAGAAGCCCCTCTTACCTCTTGGTCGTCAAACTCACAATACTGTAAATTCCACAATGCTGACATTGTCCTCACACAAGCATAGGTGTTGTTATAAGCATCTTCACATACACAGTCTGGGAAACATTGCTGTAGAGATATTCAAAAAGTTAAATGAAGATGGTCCTTCCATAGTAACAAATACCTAGTTGCCTACAGGGGAAACCAAGTTAGCTCAAGCCAGACATGGAATATGACAGAAATGAGGAAACCTTCCACAGAGAAGCCAGTAGTCAAAAATAGATGTGAGGCTTTGTTCCTTATGACAGCTGACTTGATTAAGGAATATGTGGTGGTCCCAAGTGTAGGCTGTTGCCGTCCCTCCCTGCTAATGTCCTGACAGGAATCAGCTGTCCCAAGTATGGGCTGGCAAGGAGAAGAAATCAACACTCAAACGAGTTATTACTATTAGGAACTGTCATCCTAAAGAGTTGGAGAAAGAAGCTAAAATGAGCTTTGCAGAATCATTTGCAGGTAGTGATTTAAAAGTATCCTTATTACCAAATGCAAGGGTACTTCAAAAAGTGCGTGGCAAAATACAATGCAAAGAGAATATTAATCTTTCCATGAACTTTTTGAAGAGCCCTCCTATAACTTTAACTTATTTCTTCATGTCTTCCACAGGATCTGTTATCCCACTTTTGGTTTTCTTTACTATATTGTAACAGTTTGGTGTTAGGAGAGCCAACTCCAAATGGAAGCCCACTTCCCATTCTCTAAAAGCAAGGCTAACGTGGCTGTGACCACCTTTGTGCCTTGCGTGGCTGCCACCAATGCAAGGCACTCATGATGGCACAGTTACAGGTGGGGACCCCATCTGTTGGATGCCACTACAACATCTCTAATAAAAAATGATACTGCTATTGGGAGGGGTAGGAAAACAGGAAAGGGGAATTGATAGGAATCTGGGCAGACACATGCACCTGTTAAATAAACTTGAAGAATTCAAAGTGCACAGATTGATGCTAGGTCGGCAGCATCATTTTCACGATTATCGGATTTACCTTTGTCCATCTACTAACCTCCCATACTCAAGTGACAAAGGAGTAGGACTTAAATTAAAGGTTTTCATACTTGATGCATCTAAACCAGCACCTTGCTGTGTTGTCGGTGAGAAAGCTGTCTCAGCCAATTCAAGCTACTACTCACAGATACGCCAGGACTCAGGGAAGGACATGTTGGGTCAGTGACGTTGCGGCCTTCTCCTTGATATTCCACTAGGACATCTGATCGCCAGGTCAAATTACTGGCACCTCTCTAGAAAGAAGAGCAACGAAGGATTCTATGAGGTATACAGACTGTGATAAAGATCACTCTACTGCTAAAGGGGCTTTGAGAGTCAAAACTAATTGAACTGTTCATTCAGTAACTAAAGAGAATGACTAAAACGTATGCTTATGAAAGCTACTGAATATCATACCTTTGAGCAGTTTGGTAGTTAGAGAGACTTTACAAGTGATAGTCTAATGCTTTGAACATTTAATAGTTCCTTCCCAAGACTACTACTGTGAAGCAGGTCAGGAATGGAAACTGACCACGTAGACAAGCAAGAATCAAAGTCACAGTGCATGTTGCTGAAAGTCCAGATTAGAATAAATAATACTGTTTATACGCTCTAAGAATTCTTCTAAGCTCATACTAAGGAACCTATAACCTTATAGGCACAAGGACAAGAAAGAAACAAATATTAGACAGGGCTGGTGTGCTAAGGGCTATAATAGGTTCAAAGTACCTCTTGATGGTCAGAATGAAGGTACAATACATCCACTAACTCATCTGCTCTTCTCTGCACATTAGCGGTGAGGAAGGAAAGCAGCAGCAGCATTTGAAATGGGAAGGTTTAAGACAGGCACACAAATGGTGAACAGAAAAAGAATCTAGGGGTCAGAGCAAGTTTTGGATCAAAAGAACATGAATACAGGATGGAAGCAAAACACTTGGTAGGGGTTTCCTGAAGCAGCTTTCATACAAGCAAGCAGTGCAAAGTCATGGGGAAAGGCGGGCTGGGAGCCGTACAGGAAAATGTCCTGAACATCAGGCTGCACATCTGTTTTATAAAGAACGGCAAGTGATGGGAAGCAACACATTCAAGGCTGTGCTTCAGGAAAGTCATCCCAGTAGCAGAATCTAGAGATGGAATGGAGATATGGAGATAGGGAGATCAGATTAGAAGGTGCGCTTAAAATGGTCTACAGCCTTATTATTCAAAGCCTGGTTGGGAACTTGTTTGAAATGTGCAATCTCAGGCTGTACTCTATCCTTAATGAGCCAAAATCTGTATTTTAGTAAGATACTAGCGTGATTTACATGCACAGTAAAATTTGATTTTTTTGGGGGGGTGGGGTGGGTGAGGGGGTGGTGCACTGGCCAGTATGGGGATCTGAACCCTTGACCTTGGTCTTATAATAAACTTGAGAAGCACTGCTCTAAAACAATGGTTCTCAGTGTAGTTACAAATGCAAATTACTATCCCAATGAGGATGGGGAGCAACCTGGGTTTTACAAGCCCCACTGGCATTTCTGGTGACTGCTAATTTGAAAACCATTGCTCTAAAGAATGCTTAACCTGGGTGAGCACAGTGGGTAATGGGTGACAGCTTGTGCAAGGCCTCCGGAAAGGGGGTCAGAAACAGGAACCATTTCCTAACTCACTTTTCTACAATGAAACCTGAACAATCCTCTGCAGCTCAAGGTCTCAGAAATCATGAGTCACTAGAAATTTGAGAAACCACCAGCTCCTCCATAAGTACTCACACTGCCAAACCTGAGCCATGGAAGCTGGAAGTCAGGGGAACAGCTTATCTCTCAGACTGGAGTGGACTTCAGAACTCCACACTTGAGTGTCCAAGTGTCCAGAGGAGAAAAGAGTATCTGGGAAGTCTAACCAGTGGTTCTTGAATTTTGCCGTATATTAAAATCACCAGGGGATCTTGAAAAATCCCAAGGGCCAAGTTCTATCTCATGCCAATTAATTAAATCAGAATCTCTGGGGGTGGGACCCAGGCATTAGAATTTTAGTTTACCAAGTGATTCTAATGTGTGACCACATTTGAGATTAATGGTCTGGAAGGGTTGTTAAACTTTTTCTATAAAAGGCCAGATTTGTAAATATTTAGGATCTGTGGCTATACAGTCTCTGTTGCATGTATTCAACCGCTGTCATAGCAGGAAAGCAGACATAGGCAATACATAAGCGGATGAGTGTGGCTGTATTCCAATATAACTTCACAAAACACAGGGTAGGCTAGATTTGGCCCAGATGTCATAGTTTGTCAACCCCTGGTCTATAGCAGCACTATTCAGCAGAACTCTCTGTTTCTGTTCTGACCGTTTCTGCACTGTTCAATACAATGGCTACTGAGCACATGATGTGTGGCTAAGGCAACTGAGAAACTGAATTTTTCATTTTATTTTAGTTAATTTAAATAGCTACACCTGGCTATTTAACTGCTCTAATACACTGTACTTCATTGGAATAACGTCCCCAAACAGGTACAAGAAAAAGAGCCAAGTCTTAATTGGCACTTCTAGAACTGTGCAGAGAAATTAGCCATACACAGCATAATGATTTTTTACCCCTAGAGTGAGTCAAAGTTTTTTTTAATTAGAAATAAATTTAATAAAGCACACAGTGTAAGACCTGTATGAAGAAAGTTAAAAGATGTAAAATTTCTCCTAACTAATCTACAGACTCAGTGCAATTCCAACCAAAAGCCTAACATTTTTCAGGTAATCTGAAAAATTTTATGGAAGAGAGATGGCTAGGATCCCCATAAGAACAATAAGGAGAGCAGTGTGCCCATACAGATAAAGACTTAATTATACAGCTTTATAAGATGAAATGATACTGGTACAGGAACGGACACATGATGGAACAGAAAAGACAACTGAGTATCTATAGGGAAAAAAAAAAAAGAAACGAAACTGGATCGCTGACTCATATCATACAAGAAAATCAACTCTGGATACATCAAAGACTTGTCGACAGAACTATAAAACATTTAAAAGAAAATCTAGGAGGGGCCAGCCCGGTGGCGCACTGCGATAGTGCGCCGCTTGGGAAGTGTGGCGGCGCTCCCGCCGAGGGTTCGGATCCCACATACAGACCGGTTCCCGCTCACTGGCTGAGCGAGGCGCGGGAGCAACACCGAGGGTTGCGATCCGTTGCCGGACACGGAAAAAAAAAAAAAAAAAAAAAAAAAGGCAAGAGAATCATAACCATGAAATTCAGGAAAGTGATCACCCCCATAGGCCAGGCAAACAATGGAATGGAGAGAAACATGGATAAATGCACTGGTTTTGATAATATTTGAATTCTTAAATGGGATGGTGGATTCATGAGTATTTCTTGTGTTTCATAACTCATGTGACTATGTATTCTCTTGTATGAATCATATACTACCTAATTGTAACAGACTGAGACACATCAATGAGTAAGAGTCACCTATAATTTTATAACTCAGAGAGAGCTACCATAAATAACTAAAACATTTTAGTGTTGATCCTTCCAAACTTCTCTATGCTTAAGCATATTCACATACATTTTTAATGGGAAAGAGATGTTGTTGTGAAAAGTCCTTTTTTCCCTATGGTACGTGGTAGACATCTTTCCAAGTCAATGCATACAGATCTACATCATTTAGTGTTGGCTTAATACTCTATGGTTTAATTGTGCCACAATTTAACCAACTCCCTACTGGATATTTAGGTTTTCAGTTCTCTTCTATTAGTACTACATGTACATTTTTATACATAGCTCTGTGCAGTGTCAGGCATGTAGTAGGTACTCAAATATTTCCTGCATAAATTTTGATGGAATTGCTAAAATGTACGTATTCTGAAGTGGTATGTCTTGTTAAAGTAGTCTTCTCATAGGTTATACTGATTACACTTTTAAGAATAGTGTCTCAACAGTTTCCAATTTCTCAGAATTCTGCAAACACTAGGTATTAATTTTTTAAATCTGTGCCGGTTTGCAGGTGATAAAGGCCTCCCTTCGGTTAAGTATTTCTTTGCTCAGCAGTGAAGTAATCTTTTTGCATTTACAGGGCTGGCTGGTTAGCTCAGTTGGTCAGAGCGCAGACTTATAACACTAATGTCAAAGGTTCGGATCCCCATACAGGCCAGCCACCAAAAAAAAAAAAAAAAAAAAAAAGAAGCTGCATTTACTTTGGCCATTTCTAATTCTTCTATGAGTTGATTAGTCTTTTTCTTTTTTTGCCCATTTTTCTACTGGGATATTCATCTTTGTTTTCTAAGAACTTATATATTAGGACTAATTACCCTTTTTCACATATGTTGCAAATATTTTCCCAATTTGTCATCTGTCTTAACTTTGTTTATGATAGGTTTTCTAAGGGGAGAGGGAAAGAGGGGAGGACACAGAACTCTAAAGTTTATATGTGGTCCAATCAGTCTTTTAGAAAACTCCTTCTTGCCACATGATCAGAGACAAATGTTATTCTCTGTCCCCCAAATTTAATAGCTTATTTAAGACTTAAATTTTTAGGTTTTTACATAACCTGAAATTTATTTCAGAGTTCTGGCTCAGGCTTGATTGAGGGCTTTTATACTCACCAAAATGGGCAATAAGGACATCCCATCCATCTGTGTCTTATTCAGGCTATAGCCAGCGATGTCCAAAATAGTAGGACCCAAGTCAATGTTGGCAACGAGCATCTATAAGAATAAGGAAAAAACAATCAAGAACACAATCGGTAGTTTTCCTTTTCCATCTACACTAAAGCGCACTTCTCCCAACCCACCCATGACACAAACAGCACTCACATTAGGTTATACAGCCCATACTCTGGTCCTACAGTTTCATATATTCAAATATTAATAACTTGTAATATATTCCCCTGGGAAGTTATATATTTATCTCACCCATACTATTATTAACCAAAACATTTTAAAAAAATTCCTTTGGGATTGCCTTGACTCTTATGAATCATGAGAAAAACACTGGGCTAATGGTGCTATACAAAGTGTCTTCCAACTTGGTTATTCAGACTAGTTTACTAAATTTGGCTTCAAAGAAACTCCTAACTTTTTTAAAGCCTCAAGGTTGAATGCCTCTATCAGTTTTCTGCCCCCCAAATTTAATAGCTTTATTAAAAAGGTTATTCCATTTTATAGTTTCTCAATGTGATAACATTGCTAAAAAACATTTGTATTTTTTCCTGCAGACTTTGTAGGCTGCAGAATACTTATCCCAACAGTGAATCAATAAAAGTTACCTTAAAGAGCACAAAACTTAAGATGTTTTTAAACAAACATATTAGAAATTAAAGACATGGTCCTGCATTTATATCTTGCCGTATTTTCTCAGTTCATTAGACTATTTTTCTTCTGTATACAATACCTCTCCTGGGCCTAAACCAGCATAGTCCAATATAAATATAATGGGGGTCGCATAATTTAAAATTGTCTAAAACCACATTAAAGTAAAAAGAAACAGGTGAAACTCATATTTTATTTGACCCAATATAACAAAAATATTACTATTTCAACAGGTAAACAATCCAAAAAATGAGATTTTACATTTTTGTTTTTGAACCAAGTCTTTGAAATCTGGTATTTTACATATTTCAGTTTGAACTATCCACACTTCAAGGGCTGAACAGCCATTGTGGCTGATGGCTACTGTAGTGGACAGTGCAGGCCTCAACAGAACCTAAGTGCAGGCCTAGAAGTCGCTGGGTCACATGCTAGAAAAAGTCTTAGAGTAGTGAAGACAATCCAACAGGGAAAACAAAGGGGAAGTGAGAAAAAGTGGGAACTAAAGTTTACTGAGCATTCTGTGCCAAGTATTAAACGTTTATTCTCATGTGTTCCTCCCCCATTTTACAGATGAAGAAATGAAATATAAAAAGTAACTGGAACAAAATTAATAGCTTGGAATTGCATAAGCTACCATTTACTGAAAGGAAATAACAGTCTTCAAAATTGTTGGAAAAACTTAGATCATCTTGGGAGAGGCCAACCAGTGAGATTTAAAGAAAAAAAAAAAAATCGACTAATCCTGTAATCCTGCCACTTTTAATTTAAAAACAAAACCAAAGTCTTCAAAATTGTTGGAAAAACTTAGATCATCTTGGGAGAGGCCAACCAGTGAGATTTAAAGAAAAAAAAAAAAAAATCGACTAATCCTGTAATCCTGCCACTTTTAATTTAAAAACAAAACCAAAAGAACAGACATAAAAGGCAAAAAAAAAAAAAAAAAAAAAATCTTCAGAGCATTGTTCGCCAGTGGTCATGTTTCCTGATAGCCAGAATGGCTCTTGGAGGGCAGTGACATATATCCTGGCTCTGAATCAATTAGTGTGTCTCCACAGCTGTCAGCAATTGCCATTCAGTGGCAGACAATGCAGGGGAAAGGCAACCCATATGTTACTAAGAAAAAAACACCCACCAAAACCATGTCTCTAGGGATTATACAAGACCCACTGTTACAGATAACTTTCCTAGTTCCAAGTCCCCAGGGCAAACTGAACAGCTTGGAATACAGTCATTGAGAGTGGGTATGAATATGGAATAAATCATGGGAGGAAAGGAGAGACAGACACGATCTCCAGAGAGGCCCATAACATGAATGAAGTGAAGCCAGCTCCACAAGTACTACTAACCAAGGCAGTTTTATAAGAAAAGAAAAAGGGTAAACATCAAAATGAAATCCAGAGATATAAAATGGTGATGGCCAGTCTCACCAAAAATCATCCTAAGAGCCATCAGCTGTATGATGGGAGGCTCTTTCTAATGGTGCTTTGCTCTATGGAGAAGAAGCTCTGTAAGTTCCAGTATAAATCAAGAGTCACTGAGATTCAGCACAAGTACCATAAACACACATCATTCCAGGACTTCCAGATATCTACAATTACCACATCTTCCCTAAACATGATGAATGAATTCTCTTCTCTTCTGGGGTTTTGTTTGACTAAAAAGCAGACAGTCTCAAAATTAGCATACTATGGGGCTGGCCCGGTGGCGCACTGCTACAGTGCGCCTCTTGGGAGCGCGGTGGCGCTCCCGCCCAGGGTTCGGATCCCACATACAGACCGGTTCCCGCTCACTGGCTGAGCGAGGTGCGGGCGCAGCACTGAGGGTTGCAATCCCGTTGCCGGTCCCGGTCGGGGGGGGGTGCGACACTGAGGGTTGCGATCCCGTTGCCGGTCCCGGTCGGGGGGGGGTGCGACACTGAGGGTTGCGATCCGTTGCCGGACACGAAAAAAGACAAAAAGGAAAAAAAAAAAAAATTAGCATACTATGTCAGAAAATGGGAGACTTCCGTGAGCACCAAGTGTAAAGTAAAGAATTCAAGAGAGAATTATACCTACATCTCTGGTTTTTATACAACTCAGAATTAGAATGTATTCTATGGACCCATCATGGTAATGACTCTTGAAATATTAGTGTTTCAAGTCCCTTGAATGGTACTGCTTTTATCACATGGTCTTTAAGTACAAACTTAAAGATTCACTTATAGATTGGAACTGAAAAAGCTTTGACAAGACCAAGGGTAAATTATTTCACAAATCAGTCTCTCAGTTTGTTTGAGACTATTCTTAGGATTTAAATATTAGACATTCTGAGGAAATAAAAGCCCCTAGAAAACCCTGGGGCATGAATTCAAGGGATATCATATGTTGAACCTGCATATTTTCAGTTCTGGAAAAATGGCAGTGCTGCATAATTATTAAAAAGAACAAGAAGGCAACAGGATCTCAGGAAAATACATCAGGTTTCCAAATAGATACTTAAGCCCTGATGTTAAAGAATTCATGTAGGGCTATCAAAGCAAAGACTCAAAGTGCACCAGAATCCACTTAGTGAAAAGCACTGTAACTGCACGAGAAAGCAGAGAATCCCCCAAATCTCGTGCTGCTTTAGCTTGATTTGTCCCCCAGCCCCAGCTTCCCTAACAAGGAAGAAGCCAGGGTATCACCTAGTCACGCTTGAGGATTGAGATTTAACAACCTCCCAATTTCACAACTAGGGAAACCGAGGCTTATTTTGTCCAAAGTCTTAAAGCCAATGGGTGGTCGTCTTGACTCCAAGTTCAGTTCTATTTCCCCTGGACCACTCCATGTCATTCTAGTTTTCCTACTAACTGTTTCCTTTCTAAAAACCCCTTTGAAGAACTTCTATGACCAAATCTAAAGCTAGATTAATTTCCAGCCAGAGGAGAAAACTACAGCCAATGTTTGGTTTCCACACATAAGATCCACCCCTGCTCTTCCAAATAGCTGGCACATCCCTAAGTCCACTGGTCAGTCAACGCATGCTGCTTTGGCTGTCAGGCTGCTGACAGCTCAGCTCACAGCCCTGTGCCACTTGCACAGAATGGCTGGCACTCAGACAACTGTGTTGCCAGCACATGATGTGTCACTCCCTGTCTCTGGGGCATTTCATACTTCCCAAACTACATCTGTTAGTGCAGTAGTGTAAAAAAACACAGATTGTCAGGACAGTTAATTTTCAGTCCTAGTTCTGCCATGTACTATGTGACTGTGGCAAAATCCACTCAACAATGTGGATGTCCCACAATGTATGTTAAGGGCTGAGTATCCTAAGTTTAGTAGTTCCTCTATTCTAGGACACCCTAGAGTAAAAAAGAAACTGAACAAGCTGTGATAAGTGTGAGGCCGGCTGGGAACATGCAAGGATGGGCATCTATCCCATGTGAGGGCAGGAACCTGAGATGACTTCTCAGAGGGGAGCCTGAAAGGACAACTGCATTGGCCAGGTGAAGGAGGTATCAGGTGGGCATTCCAGACAGAAGGAGGAGTCCATTGTACAAAGGCCAGGTGGTGAGAGTTCCCTTAGGAAATGAAAGCAGTTCAGTAAAACTGCTACCTTCCACCCCTCTAACAAGCCTAGCTTATTCCTCCATTTGTGTCCCCACATATACTGTTCTGCTCCGAATGCTCTTCCCACAGACCTCTGCTTGACTGAATCCTTCTCAACCCCCAGGAGTCTGCTCAAATGCCTCAGAGGCTTTCACTGACTAGTGCAGCTAAAGCAACTGGCTCCCCCCCGACACATGGATTTAAGAACTGATCTTCCCTGATTGCTCCTGGCAGTATCCAGGGCTTCTGGTGTACTTTGCCAGCACAAGATCTGTAATAAATACTTGTTGACTGAGCTAGTGAAATGGTTAAGTACATGGACTCTGTACACAGACTGCTGGAGTTCAAATGCAGGGCTCTGCTACTTTTTAGCTATGTGATCTTAGGCAAACCACTCAACTTCTGTATCTCAGTTTTCTCATCTGTAAAAGAGGGATAGTAGTACCTGTATCTCCTAAGGGTAAGATTAAATGAGATGATTCAGGTAATACACTTAGAACAGCACCTGTCACAGACTAAATACTCAATAAATGTTAGATATTATTGTTGAAATGGCTTCTTAGGAACCGGGCTTCATTTAGATTGCTTAGAGAAGGTGCAGTTTCTGACTTTGACATTTAGATGGAACTGTTAATTTGAAAGAAAGAAACAGTTTGTTTCATGGGGAGCTGGCTGACACATTTCACTATGTTCTCATTCAGTCTCCTTCCCCTCACTGGTTATATCTGGTCCTAGTATCTCTGCTTCTCGGAAATGCACATGGCTACTGACATGGTCTCAATCAGCTACACGTGCCAATCTCAAAACAATTTTAAGATTTAATGGTCTTCCAAACTTGCCTATCTTCCTTGAAAGAAGAGGTCTTTAGAGGGCATTGAAATTTGTAGTGGAAAGTGATTGGCTGTAGGATTGTGGGTCTTAACATAAAATAATGCAAAAGACAATTATGAAAGCCATTTTACCTTTCCAAGAGAATTTTAACAGAATTCCATCAAGAGCATTGTAAAAAGAAATAAGTGAAAGGTAGACATTTAAAAAAGTAAACAATAAGCCTCAAACTAAACTATAGTAACCAATATACCCACTTTGAAACCCATTTTGCAATTTTTAGCTTAAATTATGTGTTTGCTCATTTTCTCTGGTCTTAACAGAGCTGGGACTAAGATTGTGACATCAGGAAGGAGAGACGTCATAACTGGTAGAGCCTATCAACTCTCATCTCCTGAGTGTTGAAGTAAAGTGTTTTGCATCAAGGTGCCCATGATCTCTAGGAACAAAGTGCCTCAGTATTAAGTACCAAATTTGGAAAAAGACATTGAAATCAAATGGAAATGGTAACAGAAGAATGTGGTACACTATGACAGTCTAGGAGAGAAAACTGGGAAAGCAGAAAAGCATTAGCAAGGAAGAGTCCCTCACAGGGAAAGGTTAATTTTCAGAAGACATGTTTTCCATAGTCTTACACTCAAAGTGAGCTCAGACCAGCAGCAGACTTCACCTGGGAGCTGGTCAGAAACGGAGATCAGAATCTGCATTTTAACAAGGTGCTCAGGGATTCACACACAGAGCAAAGCCAGAGGAGCTATGCTCTACAGGAAAGTGTGCTCCCCACCAGGCCGCCTCGCAGGATCGCCAGTAAACTTAAGCAAGTGAGTCAATCAGAATAGATTTGGATGCCACCTATGCACGTACTGTTTTTCTTCTTCACAATTTCAGAGGGCAATTATGATGAGCACCCACTGTTGACAGTCACTGCTCCCCAACAAAGTAAAGATTTAATCTCAAAAGAGAAAGGAAAGCTTTGCATGCTGATGTGACATAAGTATAGGGGATAAATACAGTCAATGGGGATGGTGGGGAGTTTAAAAAAAAAGGAGGAGTTACTGTTTCCAAGGCTTATATTATAAACACACTTTCCAAGACCTTATGCTGATCAGCCTTCATTCTCATGGGAAGAGAAACCAAACTCGTCTTCTCTCAGGAGGAATAGCCTTCTTTTCTCAGGCAAGTGCCTGCCTGTACACAACATCAGCTTGCCGGGCACCTACCTTGCTTGTCTGATTTGGTTTGATCCCAGGCCCTCGAACCAATAGTGGAACTTTGATATCAAACTCATACAGCTGTCTTTTGTCTATTGGCAAAGAAAACTGTCCTGAAAACAAAACACACAGGGTAAAGATAGAGCCAAGATAGAAGCGTTGCTCATACTTTGTTTCATTTATTTAATTAACAGCAAAAACTTAAACAACTTTGTTCTACTAATTCTGGTGTTTTAATAGAAAGGTTAAATTTGCCGCTTAATACTATAAAGTGGGAAAAACAATGAGCTCATCTTTAAATAAATGACTAGAAGGGACCCTCTGACCTATGATAGGACAAATTGAGCAAAAATAATAACTGGAAAGTACTGAAACACAAATACATAAAAATTTGTGCATGATACTCAACCCCAGTTGATATACAACAACTGAATGAGGTTACTTCAAAAACTGCCAAATGAAGGAACAAAAACAATTATTCTGCCTTTCCTGAATGAACTGCATTTTAAGATAACCAAATAATTGATTAAAGGAACTTCTTCTGAGGAATTCCAGCTAATAAATGCAAAAGGATGGACAGAATTATGAAGTGCACGTTGCCAATATCTGATGAAATAATGGATTTAAGCAACAATCATCAATGAAAGCTTCAACAGCAGAAAGGTTCACAGGAAGGGCTCAGTCTGAAACCACCAAGAGCCATCGGTCAAACCTAGCATCTCCAAAGTGGGGCAGTCATACTCCATGGTGTATGAAGAAAACATTGATAAAGGTGAAACTAAGAGGCAAAACAAAGGGAAGAACCATGGGACTCATTCCAACAGGGTGGAAGTCTTTAGATGGTTATTAAAAAAAATAGGATGAATAAAATGAAAATTGATGGGATTAAAGCAAAGGTCTTAATATAACACTACTGAAGGCCGGATGGACCAAAGGGAGCCCGTGCTGGTCCTCCAACATTTAAGGAGTTCCAAACAAGTTTGTTGTATTTACCCCACTTTGAAGGAGTTTGAAAAGTCAGCAAGACTTCAAAGAGAAATCTGACCTAAAATTGCCTGGGGCAGTAGTCAGGCAGGTTATTCAAGATAAACACTGACAAACCAGCAAGGGTCCCTTGGCTCAACTCCCTGCTGGGGACCCAAAGCCTTTTGCACAAGGAGAAGAAACTTTTCTTGGGCTCCTTGACACAGAAGCCCAGTGCATCATGATTCCAAAACCTGTTGATAAAGTCCTAACAGAAGCTACAGTTAGGGAAATAAGGGTTGATGAAATTAAACATTCATAGGAGAGAGTTGGTATATTTGAACTGGCTTCAAGTGAAGCGGCTGCAACTTTTACTCGATTGTGTTATGCGGATGGACACTGTATCTGATGGGGGAATGTTTCCCCTACCTAGTACTTACTGACAGAAGGCATATAAATCTACCCTTCTAGCAATATTAATTGGACATGCTAAATGGGAACCAGTAAGACTGCCTGAGCCCACACAGTGTGGAGTAGAGCTGGAGTGCTGGTATGGACAAAGTATCTGTGTGACAGCCCTTTGCAGCAATGACTACTGACACTCTGGACTAGAGAATTTAAGTGGTTTATACAGGACCATGTGACCTGCAGAATGTAAGAAGGAGATACGAACAGGGACCCTCATTTTCCCTTGGACTAACTCAGAAACTATGTGAGGAGCTGTTGGATTCTACAGGGCCCCATAAACAGCCTGAGAGCTGCTGAGTTTATGGGTGGCAAGTCCAAGATGAATGGACAACATCCTATTTGGAAGGATGCCACTCAGATCAAAGAAGGTAAAAACAAATCAGCTTGATGGGCTGAACTGCATGTTGAAGAACTGAACAGCCCTATGTTCGGGTTTTTACTGACTCATGGACAGTGGCTAAAGGTGTGGCCATATGGTCAGGCAGAAGGGCAAGGGATACCTGGCCTATTAACAGGATGCCCATGTGGGGAACAACCCTACGGAAGTTTGAGGGGCACAAGAAAGTAGAACATGTCAATACCCATCAGAAGAGCCCCCTTCCAGGTTGGGAAGGTGACTGGAACCACCAAGTGGACTTTCTGGTGTGCTCCCTTGAGGTGGTCACCTGGGTTCATGGAATGAGTAGAAATGGGAGTGCACCAGTGTGGAGATGGGCTGAATCTAGACATGTTCCTTTTACACCCTCTCAGGTATATCGTACCAGTAAGAACTGCCAGAGAAAGACACAGACACTGCTGCTGATGGCTATGAGGCAGATTCCCTGGTGGGAAGGCCCTGAACATAGCTGGCTAGTAAGACTGATGCTGGTAGCCCCAGAGGGCTACAAATAGGTGTTGACAGGAATAGACACTGGTTCGGGACTGGACTTTGCCAACCCAGTGGAAGATACAAATGCTTGGAGTGCTATAGAAAAGCCAGAACAGAAGATATGCATATTTGGACAACCAACTATCATATCTTCAGACCAATGTCCAGTAATGGGCAGAGAGATCTCCTCCTCAGAGCAATAGTTTGATAGAGAAGTAGAACGGGCATTAAGACACTGACAGTCTAAAATGGGGAGATGAAAGCATGGAGGGCTGGCTTGCACACCTTCACACGCGTGTGCTTAGTCAACACGAGTGGGACTAAAGGAACGTCCCCACGAGATGTTTCTGTTTGCTTCTGGATCTGGCGAAGAGGGAGTGGGAAAGGATGCTGGTATGACAATGCAATCCTTGCCAAGTATACTGGTATGATGGCTTTTTTCCCCCCATATCACTCAGTTTTTTTTTCTTTTCTACCTGATGCAGTGGTTCTAGGACCATGTCTTGTAACTACGATACAAGTGCTGGAAGCAAGGATGATTTGTAAGCAAGAAACTGTAATGATGTTTTTAAATCATATGTCAGAATTCCTAAGGGCCCTATTTGAAGACCAGCAGGTGGACTGACATTGTGAAAATATACATTTGGTCTTCATCCCTGTTTCCCAGCACACAACTCCGAAAATCCTTAGAATCTCCACAGTGTTGTCTTTTTGTATGCTAATGAGTTGATTAATGTCTCAAATCCCCCAAGTAAATTCAGGATAGGAGCTGGTCACCTGAAAAACCAATGCAGGACTTTCAGTCCCACCCCCCCAACCTCCAGGGAGGGTGGAGGGACTGAAGGTTAAGTTGATCACCAATGGCCAGTGATTTAGCCAATCTTGTCTCCATAACAACCCAGAGGGACAGGGTTCTGAGAGTTGCCAGACAGCTGAACTCGAACATGTGCAGGTTCTTGGAGGGTGGTGCACTTGGGGAGGGCATGGAAGCTCCACACCCCTTCCCTGTACACCTTGCCCTATGCATCTCTTCTTCTGTATCCTTTGTAATATCCTTTATAATAAATTTTTTTTATGAAAACAAAAAAAAAATATTTTGCAATATCTGAGGGAATAATGGATTTAAGCAACTATTACCAATGGAAGCTTCAACAGCAGATTTATGGAAGGGCTCAGGCTGGAGCCACCAGAGCCATTGATCAACACTAGCATCCCCAGGGTGGGGCAGCCAGACACCACGGGCCTTGTGACTCGATGCTAAAGCCAGTACACAGCAGCACCACCCAGGAAGCATTCTAGCCTGAAAATGCGAATCTCTATCAAGTCCCTAGATGTAATTCCCAATCTATATAGGAAATGCTGAGTAAACATGGACAAGTTAAGGCACATCAAGATAGCAATTAGCCACACTGAAAATGTAAGACATTCTAAAGGAGAAAAGACCCACTTTTCCAAGTAAATAAGTGGCAAATGACAAACTTTGGAGACATAAAAACTAAGGGTATAGTGTGTAGACTTTGGATCTTGATACAGAATAAACTAGTCAGATGCACAATCACAAACTAATCAGTTGACATTTGGAATCACATAATGTCTGGAAGTAGCTTCAAAACCTTCTAGCAAAAAAAGAATAACATGAGGAGGGCAGAAAGAATGAAAAAGACTGGCCACATGCAGCTGAAAATCTGAATTGAATAATGGTGGTTATTTTAATAGTCTCTACTTTGAGTGTTTAAAATATTCACAATACATTAAAAATGCCTAATCAGTTTGGTCCTAGGCAAGGAAGCCTCAGGTTAACTCCATCCAAGTGGAAATTTATAGATGTGGAAAGAAGAAAACATTTGTATTTAACAATAGAAGGTCCAAGTAGAAAGGATGAAAGTCAAGGACACAGAGCTGACTCATACTGTAGTTCTGAAAAAACAAAAAACTAATTCCATGTTATAGATGTGGAAAGAAGAAAACATTTGTATTTAACAATAGAAGGTCCAAGTAGAAAGGATGTAAGTCAAGGACACAGAGCTGACTCATACTGTAGTTCTGAAAAAACAAAAAACTAATTCCATGATTTAACAAAAAAGAGTTTTTTCCCCAAGACAACCTTCTCTTGGTCTTGTCTAGAATGCCTTACCCCTACTCTCTAAGTTCTCCTTATCCTTCAAAATCAAGTTCAATTTCTTACCTCTTCCATAAAGTCTGCCTCCAACCCATTAAGCTCACTCTCTGTCCCCGCTTCAAGCCTGGTCTCTCCATGTGGGAATCACGTGGCCCCCTAACCGGAGAGGTCCTGAGGGCATGACTCTCCCTCTGGCATGTCCATAGTGGTAAAAAAGACTAGAACTCCTTGTCAAAGCTACTCCCCGAGTGAAAAAGGAAAGACATATTCTCAAAGATCACAGGAGTACCTGCCCACTGCCTCTTACCTGTGTGATAACCATTATCTGAGGTGTAAAAGATGTAAGTGTTGTTGAGCTCCCCAGTAAACTCCAATCTCTTGACCAGTTTCTCCACGAGGTCATCAACTGAGAGTAGAGTTTGCCACCTGGATGTGAACAGAGGGAGAAAATGGGATTTCAGGGGTAATATCTAAGATATCACTATCTTGCCAAAAAAGGTAAAAACAAAGACATCCCCTACCCCGTAATAAAAGTCCTAAAACTGCTCTTCCCAAAAGCTCTAATCCCAAATTTCCATTCCCCAGACCTCTCCCATTGCAAAAAACAGATGAGAAAAATTCCAGAACATAATTCATTCATTCCAAAGTTAACTGTTTCCAAAGAAAAACTAGGCTTTTCATAACCAGTTAGCTTTACTTTTTATTGCCACTGGTGATGAGAGTAGGCAATTAGACGGAAAAGATGTCAATTCAGGATTGATTACTATTTTTTTTTTAAAAAAGATTCCAAACAGCTTAATGTAATTACAAGATAAAGTGTGATTATATTTTTACAAATATACAATATGTATGTGAATTTACATATTTTAATTACATATTTGAATTAATTTAAGTTGTTTCACCTCAGAGACTGAAAAATTCTCAAAGAAACTGTAACAAGCTGTACCATACATAGTTCACTACAACAGGACCCTCCTTCTAATAGGCCTGTGCAACAACAGTGTTTAATGGTCCACCCATGGGGTCAGCAAACTATGGCCCATGGGCCAAAGCTTGCCAGCTATCTCTATAAAGTTTTATTGGAACACAGCCAGGCCCATTCATTTACATATTATCTAGGGCTGCTTCTGTGCTATCTCCTGCAGAGTTGGGTGGTTGTGATAGAGAATAATATGGCCTGCAAGCTATAATATTTACTATCTGGCCCTTTATAGAAAAAGTTTGCTGACTCCTGCTCTAAACCAAATACTCCCTGAGAGAAAATAATGTTTTTAAAATAATTGGCTTAAAAGAATTTCTTGAAAATTCCAAACAGCAAAGGCAAATATTTTGCTGCAGTTCAATTCTCTGGGTCTTTTATCAAATATTTGGGCTGATCTCTTACCAAGTGACCTTTTCTTTAAACAGGAAAAAAAAATTCTACCAAATGGTTCCAGTTTGCAATATTCTTTAACAAGTCCTAGAAATGGATTGTTTAATGAGTCCTGGGGTTCAGAGGCTTTGTTACACATCTTTATGTAAAGGAATCTCTGCCTGCTTCTGAGGCAGCAGATGCCCCAAAGCATCTCTCCAACTTATTTTTGTTTCAAACATAAAAGCATGGTGCAGTCTCCTGTTCATGCTTTTTTTTTTCGTCCTTTTTGAGACTGGCCGCACCGCGCTCAGCCAGTGAGCGCTGTGAGTGCACCGGTCATCCCTATATCGTATAACTTCGTATAATGTATGCTATACGAAGTTATTACGAGACTTGCCCTTTAAGCCTATTGCATTTAAAGCTTTTTCCTTGAGACCTTTCAGTAAAAGAGAAAGGTTGTATCTTAACACACATTTATATGTGTGTGTACATATGCCCAAACTTAAAATTAGGGTTTTTTGTATCAGTGCTTACTCTTACTATCTGAGATGTATGTATGCTTTCTAAAAAAAAAACCACCGCTGCACTCTCCCGAGTGCGCCACGGGCTCGGCCCACCTGTTCATGCTTTGAGGACTCCTCCAAAAGCTGATTTGGAGGGTCCTCAAAACCACTCATATTGAGAACGCAGAAGCAGCTCTTACCTTTTCCTAAATGCATTATCTAAAAACTGCATTGAAGAATTAGTCATTGGAGTCTTGGCTTGCCTAATTAACCAGTGCTTGTTCTAAAATTTAGAAGAAAAAAATGTTAACACCAAGTCACCTTAGTCAAACTACTATATAACTACAGTAGACAATAAAAAGGATCATTTCATGATTTAGCAAAAAGGAACTGGAATCTGTTTAAGCAACTTCAAACCTTCTCTCCCTTCCCCCATGTTTCTAAAACAGAAATTTCTGCAGATTAACTCTATCACTCATTCTTCGGCTTCCCAACACCTCCCACATCCGAAAGGCCTTGGCTCCTTTGTTAGCAGCATTAATAAGAGATTTTAAGGAATGTCATTGGGAAACTACTGGCAAAAATGAGATTACATTTACAACTTTGATCCTATGCTCTCAGTCTACTACCATTACAAATGGGTAAATATTAACTTTACCTTCCTCTAAGTTTTTCCTAATAAATAATCAGTCCATCACTCTTTATTTTTCTATCCAAGATATTAATCACTCTAGAGCATTATGAAAATCCCGTCACAGCAATTTCCCAAAACTTCAAGTCCAAATCTGTCTGGAGAATCCTTCCCATTTAAATAAAAAAAGTCATATTTTTATTATTTTTTTATTTTTATTTTTATTTTTTTTTGTCTTTTTCTGTGTCTGGCAACGGATCGCAACCCTCAGTGTTGCCCCCGTACCGGACCGGGGGCCGGAAATGGGATCGCAACCCTCGGTGTTGCTCCCGCGCCTCGCTCAGCCAGTGAGCGGGAACCGGTCTGTATGTGGGATCCGAACCCTTGGGTGGGAGCGCTGCCGCGCTTCCCAAGCGGCGCACTATCCAGTGCGCCACCGGGCCGGCCCAAAAAAAAGTCATATTTTTAAAAACAAAAACATTCTCATACACCATTAATTCTCTCCTCTCTATTCATAAAACCTCAAACCACTACCTCCCAAACTATGTTCCTCAAAGTGTTCTTTAGTTAATGAGTTTGAAAAATGCTATATGGCATATCCTCCTGCTGGAAATTCACACTAGACCATGAATAATTCTGAGAAGTCCAGTAGCAGAGTGACTTATTTAACCCAAAGTTTCCAAACTTACTGGTCATATGAACTTCTACTGGAACACAAATTGAGAATGGCTCTCCAGTTTAAAACCCAGCTTCACTCAGCTTTAAGATCATATTTAACAAGCACATGCCCACAACATGCCAGGCAGTATGCTAAATGCTTCTGTGTACTCTAATTCATACAGTAGTCACATGAGGGATGAGGATCTCTCACTTTAGATGGAAAAATAAAGTTAAGCATCTTGCTCAAGGTCAGATCACTTAGCTAGAATGTGGTAGCGCTGGGTCTGACTTCAAGTGTCATTCTTTCTACAACCTTACAAGAAATAACAATTTCTAGATAACAGGCCTGGGCAGTGGATACCTTCTGCCTTTGAACCAGGGAACTGCCTCTATACCCTGTGCCAAGGGATGTATAAGTAACTGGCACATGAAGCAAATATTTGGGTAATTGTGGCCTTTAATCATGTCCCCTGCTCTGGCTCATTTCCCCATTCAACTTCCCTTCGCAGTCACATTGCTCTGTGCTGCTCCTCTTCTTCCTATGCCTCAGGCTAGTGAGGGCCACTCAGTGGAGGCTGCTGCAGGCCCAGCTCAGTCCCCAGGGATGTGTCTCAGCCACTGCCAGAAGGGAGGTGAGCCAGCAGAGAGGTTACCAGGAGAGACCGAGTGGTACTACTATCATCAGCAAAGATGGCATTTCCTTCCATTCCTTGTGGACTTTCCAGGTGCTAAATGGATGTGTGGCAGGAAGCTTATCTGTACTTGTGAAACAAGTTTATACTATCTGTACTAGAGACAGGTGCAATTGCCTCTAAAAGATCATGAAGAAAAACCCACAGCATGGCTCAAAGGCTTCCTGACAAGTATATTAAACAGTTTATCATACTGAGTATGGTTTAATTCAAGGGTTAGGGGAAGATACCGTTCCATGAATGTTGAAGTTCTTGTTTCTTGGTGCAAAGACGTTCTGGAAAGTCTTCTGGTATTGAGGTGCTGCTGTCCAAGGTGAATGAGGTGCTGGAGTGGAGATCATCATGAAGAAGGGCTCAGAGTTGGATTTGTAGTCCAGAAAGTCCAAGGAGACATTAGCCTGACACATAGAAACACTTGTCATCTCCTACCCTATCCAGTAGTTGAGTACTTAATAGATAAATGTCCTCTGGTGAACAGAGAGTACAGGGTCATGTTAGCTTTTAACCAATCTGAGCAAATGATGTATGTCACAGTCATTTGCAAGCATGTTGTTGGAACAAATAAATTTGGTTTTCAGGCAATAATTAAAAATTGAAGAGCATAATTAAGATCTTGATGATTTTACATGACCTAGAAATTGTTATGCCTCCCATAAGGAAAGAAATAGTAGTTTGACCATTTTAATATTAACTGACATTCATGCAGCTTAGAATATATACATTTGATGCCTTAAAGAAGGTAAAAGGAGAGTCAACCTAATCCAGAACAGTGGGAAAGGTAGATAAAGTTACCTTAACTTTATGAAAATATTAAGAGTAAATATCATAAATCATGGCAGCTGAAGTAGCTAAGCTAAATGTTTAATATTAAATCCACATACATCATACCAGGCCTTTAATTCATATGGACTTAGATTTTTCACTGGCTTATAAGAAGATTTTTAATGAAAATGACAGCACCCTACATACAAACTGTTTTTCATTATTCTAGTTGATCTGCATCTTCATTTATTCCCAACACTAACTCAAAAGATACTGATTGTATCTTTTTCTTATCACACTCCCACTCACCTACTTTGCTCTGTCAACTTCCTTGTGGTTTCTCAAATATGCCAGGTACACTCCTGCCTTAGGGCCCTCATACTTATTGTTTCCTCTGCTTGTGGCACTCTTTCCCCTGATCTGTATGGCTCACTGTCACCTCCTTCGGGTTTTTGCTTGAATGTTACCTAAGTAACCCCCATACCCTGTCTTATTTCTCTAACTGATCATCATCTAATAAGGCAACAAATGAGTGTATACATATACGTGGCATACATAAAACCTGCCACCAGAAAGTTACCTTCCACAGAATCAGGGACTTTGCTTCATTTACTGCTGAACACCAACTATAACAGGTGCTGAATTATTCGATGAATAAATGCTCTATAAAATGTTGCCATTAGAAATGCCTCAGGACAAGAAAGTCCCAGATTCACCTGGTTTCAGTAATTTTTATATATAAATACACAATGCCAAATGAACTCCCATATCCCTGTTCCTCCACCCTCATGATGAGGCCTGTGAAGCTACCGTCTTGTAGCTTGCTAGTAAAACTGGGGTTAAGAGTAAAACAAAGTAAACCTCTTCAAAGTAAACCCCTACAAAGTAAAACCTCTACAAAGACGGAATTTCAAGAACATTAGATCTGAGCCTAATTTATATACCCCCCCCCCCACCGGAGTTTTTAAGCAGCTGAAACTAGTCTGACAATTAGATCAAGTTATTCTGCATTTACATTACCCATCACAAACAAATAAGACTAAAAGTTGTCTTCAATTAAATGTGAACCAATGGAATTTCAAGAACATTAGATCTGAGCCTAATTTATATACCCCCCCCCCCACCGGAGTTTTTAATCAGCTGAAACTACTCTGACAATTAGATCAAGTTATTCTGTATTTACATTACCCATCACAAACAAATAAGACTAAAAGTTGTCTTCAATTAAATGTGAACCAAACCTGCAAGGACAGAGCTACAGAGCTTCAGCAACTCACCAAAACATCTGTCAGGTAGTCCACACTGTAGTTTTCACCATGCTTCCGTGCCTTCCCATTGATAGAGAGGGTGTAATTATAGTATTTAGAATTCTTTTCCTTATAAGAAGACGAAAGGAATTTGTTATGAGGTCAGCACACAAAATGAAAGTCTTAATCCATGCTGGGCTAAACTATATTCTGTTTCAACAGTGATAAGACATAAAAAAGGCAATTACTCAAGTCAATATTGAATTGGATTTTTTGACTAGGGTTTTATAAAAGACTAGCATAGTTTCGATAATATGTCCTAGTTCAAAAGCCAGATGTGGATCAGGTAGAACAGCAAATTGCATTTCTAAATCTATTGTAATGTACGAAAAACATCCCAGAAAGGAGTGACTCACACGTCAACAGACTTTAAGGAGATAAAACAGCTAATCATAAAAGCAAACTAAGTTATATCAGTATCAGAGCTAAATTAGTGTAAACATATTTTGCATCTGTAGAGCAGCATATAATTGTCACTGACTTCAGTAATCACTCACCAGAGCAAACCAGTAACTCCAGCCCAGAGGAATGTGTTCTAGACCACCTGCATCCGGGGCCCCATACTGAAAAGCAAGACAATTAAGACATCAGAGTTCTTAGACATGGCCAGACCAGAAATAGGAAACTTTTAGGATCTTTTTAGACCAGTGTCTGAAACATAGTAGGTGCTCAATTTTTCCAAACATGTAAACTAATCAAAAAGTAAAGAACTCTATAATCCTAGGAACTTCTAAAGCAGGAACTGGCAAACTACTACTGTTGGGCCAAATCTGGCCTACTGCTGTTTTGTACGACCAGCAAGCTAAGAATTTTTTTTAGCCATTTAAAAATATAAAAACCAACCGAAAGACAATATTTTGTGGAATGTGACAGTTACATGAAATTCAAATTTCAGTGATGATAAAGTTTTTTGGGGACACAGCCATGCTCACTCGTTACCTAGTACCTGTGGCTACTTTCATGCTACAATGGCAGAGTTGAATAGTCACAACAGAGACAGACGGCCTGCAAAGCCTAAAACGTTGACTATCTGGCCCACCACAGAAAAAGTGCACATGGCCTAGTCCACACAACCCATTCATGGAAAGAGTGCTAAGCTAATGAGGGCATGGACTGAATAGTCCAACTGACCTTGTGGCTAATAACAGCCCAAATAATCAGACCATGAGCTATCAGCCTATTACTTCAGTTGTACTGCTGATGAGAGCTACTTTTGGAGCTCAATTCACCTGATGAGATGACTAAGTGAAGCGACCACAGCATGATCCCACTTTATCTCAACAAGGTTTAATGCTGTCCATTTGAGGCAGAATTTAATCCCTGAGAATTCTGTACTTTAAAGGTTTCACCTAATTTTATATACATATGAGATGATCTTCAAAATGCAAAGCAGTATAAGTTCTTTATGACCCATACCCCCAACCCAACAACCTAGTATCCACACGTTCTATTTCTCGTGGTTCTTTTCAATCTGACTCATCTTCCTTCAAACCTACAAGGTTGCAGATTCCCCCAAATGTTGGGGGGAGGGGGAGAATTAACAGAAAATTCAGATATTAAGACCTCTAGCAACCACAGATAAAGTGTTTAAGAAAATGTATATCTTCTTTTTGTCTTGCATCACCAGTTTTACTATATAAGCTAACCCCAAATACTCCTAAACACACTATTTCCTTTAAGCTTGGAGTTTGAGTAAAAGCTAAGGCCACTGTGGTGGACTTGGGTCCCTGAAATCTCGCCTTGACAAGTCACAATGAGGTATTTCTCCATCCAGACCTAGGAGGGCAGTACTCCAGTCACTCAGCCATATGCTTTAATGATCTGAGTGCCCCAGGCTCTGGGTGCTTTCTCTTTATCACTAATCTCCCCACCGTCTGTTCCCACTTTTCAGGTTAGAAAATGAGTTAGGCATTAAGTTGTTATAATTCAGAAAAGATTCTAAGAAAATCTGAGGAAGGATTCTAAGAGGAAAAAAATTTTTCACTCTGATCATGATAAAGAGAAATGGAAACAAAGATACCATGACAAACACATGACAAGCAGAATTCCGAGGATAAAAGAGAAGATGCATCAGACAGCAGCAGCTGTAGGACAGTCTGATAAAGAGAAATGGAAACAAAGATACCATGACAAACACACGACAAGCAGAATTCCGAGGATAAAAGAGAAGATGCATCAGACAGCAGCAGCTGTAGGACAGTTTTTAAATAAATGCTCCCAAGACTATTAAAGGAAGAATAATTACAGTACCCAAATCATGTAAGTATGTTCACATAAGTTCCTAAGGGGCAGAAAACAACATATACCAAAAATCCTTTAACATGATTTGAATTGATACTAATGAAAAAATAATATGAATTATATTACTTTGCATTTGAAAAGCTATTATAAAAAAAGGATAGGCCATTCAACATACCTCATTTAAATATTTCCCTGCAAAAAAGGTCTGGTAACCACACATCGATCTGAGAATTGCTGGAAAAGTATTTGGTTCTTGGATCTTCTGCCAAGATTTACTACTGCAGTTTCCCTCTAAAGTGTTGTTAACAACATGATGATTATGTGGGTACTTCCCTGTCAGGATACTGGCTCTGCTGGGGCAGCAAAGAGCACTTGGCACATACTACAAAGGAAATAGAAGTAAAAAAGACAAAGTTACAGAAGGAAGATGGATTTCTCATCATTTCTAAAGAGAACAAAGAAAGTTGCTCAATACTCAAACTTTTAATTTCTCACGGAATAGTGATTCTATTTACCTATGACATGCTTCAGAGTTGCTTTAAGTCACATAGTGGAGACTCTAAAGCAGATAGAGTGAGAGAATAGATTTCTTTTTCAATTGGTTTCTTTCTGCAGGATAACTTAACAGTAATTTTAATCTCATCTGCCAAAGAAATAAAATTAAATGCAAGGAGCACAGCATGGCAGTAGCTATGTCTTAACCGAAGATAAAGAGTAATACTTGAATCTAATGTAACTGAGAAGTAGAGGTTCACTTTCAGGCTAATCTGTAGCTTTATGTATTTCCTGTATTACTTTATGCATTGGACACAGAATTTTTCCTCCTAATTATGTTTCCATTAACTACAGTCATCAACAGAGCTTCCCCATTCTACCCAATAATATTTGTACACATCACCAAGCCACTTTACAGAAAGGTCACACTAGCTTATACTCGCACCAATAGGGAAGAAATGGCTGTTCAAGCAAACGTGTGCCAAAATTAGATATTATCTTTTAAAATACTTAGCATTTTTCTGGCTTTTCAAATTAGATTTGGCATTTTAAATACTGGTGAGGAAGAATGTTCTCCACATGTATACTGATCAATTGTGTTTATGTGAATGGTTTGTCCAGAGGCTTTGCTCATTTTTCCCTCCTGGGCCGTTGGCCTCTTGTTATGTAAAATAACAAGAAGGATTTGGTCATGTTACAGAATACTTCATATTTTTACTTTTGACTCTTAATTTTATCAGATGTGTGACTTTCGTAATTTTTACATTGGCAACTCTTCTTTCCCTTTTTGTTTTCTGATCTATTTCATGGCCAGTATGTACCACACTGTTTACTCTATCTTCATATTACCTTTTAGTATCTGGGAGGGCAATTTCTTCCTTTAAAAAAAATTACCTTATTCTTACCTATTTATTATTCTAGATAGTTTTTGGAATGACTTGAGTCTTAAAAATCCTTGTTAGGACTCATATTGGAATAAACATTTTATAATATTGTGTTTTCTCACAGAAAATGTGCACATCTATGTATCAAATGTTTTAATTTTATCACTCACAAAGTTTTGTAACTTACATAGGTCTTTAAACACTTCTGGCTACCATCAGTTATTCCTAGAGAGCTTATATTTTGCTGCTATTACGAATGGAATCTTTTCTCCAACCCCTACATTCTGTTTCTCTAACTGGTTATATGGAAGAAAGTTATTAATTTTTAGTTTTTCATTTCTTGACTGAATTCTATCAGTTTAAAAGTTTTCAAAAATTCTCCTGAGTTTCTTAGGAAGAAAATCCAAACAAGAGGAAACGATAATTTTATCTTTTTTCCAATAGTTTTACTTATTTCCGTAAGACTTATGGCAATGACTAGACAGTCCAGAACATCATTAAATGACAGATACTATACCCTTGTCTCATCCCTAACAACCATGCCCTGAGTTTTTTGTCTTAAGCATAAAGTGTACTATCTGTTGGAAAGTCATTATTGTAAGGATGTATTCTTCTAACAGTTTAATAAATCACCAGGAAAGAATGATAAAATTTCAGAGGACTTTGAAGCATCTAGAGATGAACATTTCATTTTCCTTCTCTCAACTACTGATATCATGTTGGTAGACAATATAATAACCAACATCACATAGTACTTACTATAAGTCAGATACTGATATAAGTGCTTCACATATATCAACTCATTTAACCTCACAAAAACCCTAAAGTAGATTTTAGTACCCCCATTTACAAATGAGGAAACTAAGGGCCAGAGAGGTAAATAACTTGCCCAAGGTCACACAGCTAAAAAAGAGGCCCAGAGAATACACAAAACTAGGCTGCCTGGCTCCAGAGTTGGTGGTCTTAAGCATAACATTCTGGTACTGTTCAATGATTTCCTGATATTAAGCTACCCTTCCATTCCTAGACTACCACTTGCTTATGTGCATGGTTCTTGAATATGAATTATTAATATTTGCGTTTGGATCTTTGCATCAATATTTTTATATATTTGTATTTCACACATATATATTTTGGTGCTATCTGTCAGGTTTGGCTATCAGGGTTAATTGGGTTTTAACATAATAGTTCACATGGCGTAAATGGTACTTGACTCTTACAATGCATTTTCCAACCTCTGTGAGGTTTTAAATAAAATTCTCTAGTTGTAAGTTGTAGAACAGACTAGCTTAGAAAATACTTGCAATTAATCTTCAATTGATAAAAAGTATTATTTCAATTAAGAAAATTTATATTCATTAAATAAAGTCCTTCCTTCAGATCAGGCATTTAACTAGGAAAAAACTCACATAGATAACACTGGATTCTCCCAAAGGGAGTTTCTTCTTAGAATATAAACACAGTTAAACTCTAACAAAATTAAATTAGCTCCAAAACTTACAGCACTGGAGAAAGTCATCCCCATCTCTCCAATGAGAGCCTTGGTTTTCTTTAGTGGTGTCTGTAAAGTAAGTAATTATCTCTTAAATTATTCCAATATATTAAAACACACAGACCATAATTCATGTTTTGTTATATCCCACTCAATCTTTTATCCCCAGATGGTCAGCTCTACCTGACACTAAGCAACAGCCAAGAGAGTCCTATGTGATTCTGGAGCTGAACCAAACAGGTTTGGTCACAGTCAGGTGTATCCTGTGCAGAAGTGCAGGGGTCATAATGCTTGCAGAAAGGGAAAGTTCACAGCTGATGGCATTATTCCAGCAATGCTGGTTTCACTCTAATGAAATTTTGGTTGCCCTTTTCTTATTTGTCACCAGGCCCCTTACGAGGTAGGGGAAGAACTATCTCTGAATTCATCGTTAGAAGCCAGGTGTGGGAAATGATATGAAAGGAGCTTTCTACCCTTTATAACAACAGTAAGACAACACTTAGATTCTGAAAGTCAGACAAGCCCTCGAGGATTACAGACTCAAATCTCACACACTTAGTGGTGGAGCCCAGATGCACTTTTTGACTACCAGCTCAATGCCCTCTGCTCTAGACCAAACCACCATCTCAGGATAAGGACTTGAGCCAGATGGTAAGCAGGTGAAAAAAGAACCCTGTCAAGCAGAAGGCTAGTCAGAACCTAGGTTTTTTTTTTTTTTCCTTTTTGTCTTTTTTACTGACCGGTAACGGGATCGCAACCCTCGGTGTTGCACCCGCACCGCGCTCAGCCAGTGAGCGGAACCGGTCTCCACATGGGATCCGAACCCTTGGCGGGAGCACTCCCAAGCGGCGCACTCTCCAGTGCGCCACTGGGCCGGCCCTGAACCTACTTTGTTTATATCCTTGTTTCATCTTTTGTTCAAAATCTAAGACCTTATCAAGTATGGAGAACAATTAACTTCATCCTGGAGTGAGGATAAAAGTATATATCACTTAAACACAAATGAAAGAAACATTAATAATCTTTATTCAGATTCCAGACAGCAAAAGTACATTGAAGTGGCCCATTTTAGTTGTATTTTATTAAGTCAGTCCATACGATTCTGAAATACCTTTGAAAATCTAAGACCATACTGAATGCAGTTTTAAGTATATTTTGTTGGGTAATAATTCCCTAAAGATTGATAATCCAAATGTATAAAAAGGTTAACAAGAGCTTCATTTTCAACAATGTTTTATATAGATAGTAGAAAACCTAAGGTTTTGTATAGATAAGTAGAAAATCCATAAGCTCAAAAGGATGAGAATTCTATCTTATTCAAGAGCTCTGATAACTTCATGAGTAGATCCGTAACAGGCTCCCAGGAGATGCTAGAGATGTAGGTCTTTGCCAACCTTCAGAAGCAATGTCACCAGCCACGCTTTCCTTGAAACATCACTGGGTGATATCCTCAGGAAAAGAACATTAGGCTGAATGAAACACTGGCTTGACAAAGAACCCAAATTGCCATGAGGACATTGAGAGGGAAATGAGGTTGCAAAATTTAAGTGGAGAAAAGGACCATGTGAGTTGACTGTATGGGACTTAATTGTTGAATTGTCTGACACATATGCAAAACTACTGAAAAATACCTGATTTACACTAAGGCTATACTGTGTTGCCATGAGGACATTGAGAGGGAAATGAGGTTGCAAAATTTAAGTGGAGAAAAGGACCATGTGAGTTGACTGTATGGGACTTAATTGTTGAATTTGTCTGACACATATGCAAAACTACTGAAAAATACCTGATTTACACTAAGGCTATACTGTGTAATTATAACACATTTATTAAACACTTAATGTGCACCAGGCATTGGTCTAGGCAACAATGGACAAAAAAAAGGTCTCTGCCCACATGATCCTTGTACTCTTAGCAACTTAAACAACTAAGAGGTAAACAAATGATCATTTTAGGTAGTGACAAGTGCCATGAAGAGAATAAACCAGGATCATGTGAGTGTAGCTGGTTGGAAGAAAGTTGGCGGGGTGGGGAGAGTGTTGTTGCTACTTTGAGGAGGAAACTTCGGTGCTGAAAGCCACTTGGTGGGTAGTCAGTCATGCAAACATCCAGAAGATGCTTCCAGGCTTAAGGAATAGCAAGTACCAAGGCTGCCACAGGAAAGGAAGAGGTGCCTGTGAGGAACAGAAAGCAGGCCAGTGTGGTAGAAGAAGCTCAGTAAGGGGGGAGGAGACGATGTCAGAGAAGCAAGCAGGAACCAGATGATAAAGCAGGGCTGCAACAGGATTTTGATTTTAGTTTAAATAAGAAGGAAGTCTATATTAAAACCATAATCGTTATACTGCTAAGAGTAGTAAAAGTGATAACCATAATCTGTACTTAATCGAACAAGTCCCAAACAAGAAACCACACCGTACTGAAAATGTGTATGTGTATCCATACTAACCTGAATGTAAAATGGATCCTTGAGGTCTAAGCAAAGACAGTGGCTGGTCAGGTTAAAGCCACACACCAGTCTTGAAAAAGGTGCTGATCGTATACTCTCACATGAGCAAACATGTTACTTTGCTCATCCTAAGCAAAATCCCCTCCATAACTACCCTGAGGAGTCATTTACTTTCCTGGTTCCATGTATAGCTGCTCTGAAATAGTTTTGACAGTTCTGATAATTCCATGGCTAACTTCTAACAATGGAAACCATTCTGCTTTAAGCAAAGCAGTGACATGATGTATTTACTTTCCTCCTACATTTTATCATGGCTCCTTTCCTCACTTCCCTGAGGTTTCAACCAAATGTCACTCTGTCGTAGAGTGAATGGTTTTAAAATGAGCAAGCTGTGCTTCTGTGAAGAACAACGTTCCCATCATACCATAATGATGCTTAAGTAAAATCAAGAAATAGATAAGAACAGTTCCCTGAGCAAAAAAATAAAACCAAGTCCCACAGATTATATGCAGAATAAATGCAGTGACATGCTAAAGATGATGCTACTACATAAAAGATGATTTCAAAGATGGCTGAAAAATTCCACATTAAACCAAAATCATACAAGTGCTATAATAGTTTGACCTCAGTATGGGGGGTTGATCACTGTTTACTTTGCCAAATACGGCAGCTCTGTAATCATTTCGGAAACCAGAGTACTCCCTCTCTCTACAAAAATGAAGATATTATACACAAAAGTTTTACATGTAAATTAACAAGTTTGGTGATCCCACTGGCATCCCTGAATGTCACCTGAAGAATCTCTGACCTATGGTATAAGTGACTATACTGGTGTGGGTATGTGGAATGACATCTGATAAAACAGTATTATCATAGTATTCTAGAACAGGAGAAAAAGCATGGTGCTCTGGGATCATGAAACCTAACTTTGCCCCTTATTATCTATACAAACCTTGGTCAATTTAAGTTAACCACCTCTAAGTTTCAGTTTCTTCTTCTTAAAGATAGGGACAATATCTACAGCAGAGACTCTTGTGAAGACTGAAGCACTCTGCCTGGCTCCAAGTAGGTTCTCAAATGTTGTTACTGTCTTAGCTCTTCCCCTTGGAATCCTGTTTGACAATTAGTGATAGTCTGAAAGAGGCTACAAGAGAGGCCAGAATTCTTCAGGGAGTTGGGAGCATTAAGTTTGACTTGTTCCCTCCACTCAAGTTTGGCTCCTCTCTCCAGTATAAACACCTATAAAAAAGAATCTGTTACTGGTTTAAAGAAAATAGGATTAACATACTAAGAGAAAGAAACCTCAAATAAACAGAGACAATAGCTGTGGCCTAAGAACTGAAGAAACTGAATTCTGAACATCTTATATTTAAATAATGAATTTTGTTTTCAGAGCTATGAAAGCTTGACCTTTTAATTAAGCTCTTTAGTCACTGATAGAGATGGCTTGCTTTTTCTGGACAAAACACTTCAAGGACAAATTTTTTTTTTAAAAAAAGGAGTTTCGTGAGCAGAATGATAATGTACAGTTGAAATGGTGGTGAAACCAAAGTAAAATCCAGGAAGGAAATTAAATCAAGACACTCTCACGTCAACATGGCTGGGTTGAAACTAAAAGGCAATGAGGCATATGTGGCAGGAAGAAGTGTACAGTCAAAATACAAATATCTTAAGCATCAGCTAGAAAAGACTTTCATACTTTTAAGCACAACCTAAGAATTATTTTTTACTTCACAATCCAGAAATATACGCATATGGATATGCTTACCTTTATCACATGTAACACACACGTTTTCTATTCTACTCTATTCCACAGGAAAGCAAAAAGTAGCTACTCACTAAAATGATTTCACAACTCACTCATGGGTCTGAACCAGCAGTTCGAAAGACACTGAGCTAGGGTGTTACCACACAGTAAAAGTTAGAAACCTCTTGCCTGGAATGTTTTCCTAGTCTCAGCATTCAGCTGAAAGCAAAAAGAGAACTGAAAAGAAAGCAATAAAGCACTAGTTTTTAAAGAGATGAGAAAAATACAGGGGCCCTGTATCAGAGGACTGCCTCAACTACTTATGTGCCTTGGACAAGCCGCTTTGTGGGTCTCCCATGAGTAGGGGTTGGATGAATGTTTTCAAGGTCATAAATTCCAGAACTCTACGATACAGAAGCAAAATTAACTCTGGGCAAGAATTAAGTCTCATGACAGCACCCATTAGATGAGAAACGGAACACTTAACAGTGGCTAATGCAACAGTCAGGTATTCAATTAGGCTAATTGAATTTTCTTGATTCTTGTGAGGCAAAACATTCTCAACTGTTCGACAGCCTACCTACCAGATTAGTTCACTGCAGCACTTATTTTATAGATATCAGGCACAGACACTGTACACAGGCACAAATGCAGAAGTGGCCTAGGTACTTCATAAAGGGGGCTGGACTTGTCCTCTGATCCTCTAATACAAAAGAAAAACAATCATGGCTTGCGTGCTCTTTGCCAGCACCTGTTCCTCACTGGTTCAGCCCACCCACAACTGGCGTCTACACTTTTATCTCGAGAAATGAAGGCAAACTCCACAGCAGTACGGTCCAGATTGGAAGCTGTGTGTGGTGCGTGCATGTGTATCAATCCAATCGAGGAAACAGAGTCCTACGGCCCCTTACACCTGCGTATCGGACCTCGCGTGGCCAAACCAAATCCACCCAGGGTCAAGGCGGCCAATTCGGGGAGTCGGGGTGGGGACGAGGAAAGAGCAAGGAACCAAGGAGTCAGCCGAGAGATGGAGGGGCGGGGCAGAAAGAAGAATTACCATGCCGCCGAGCACTTCGTCCTGGTCGTCGGTGAGGAGCAGCACCACATTAGGCCTCCGAGAACCCGCCGCCTCCCCGGAGACCCCCAGGCAGCGGCCCAGCACCAACAGCAGCAGAGCTGGGCTGCAGAAAGTCAGGTGACGGGGGTTGCCCCGCCGGGGCCCACCTGGGGCCAGAGGCAGGAGCCGCATGGCGCACAGGGCTCCGGGGAGACCCCGGGACGGGGATGACGGACGCGCAGGTGGCTGAAAGGCGAGAGGCCGACGAGACGCACGGAGAAAAGACAGTTCCGTGAAGGCCGGGGCTACGGTCAGGCGTTTTCTCCCCGGGCGCGATCACGTGAGCCGGGGACAGGGGGCGGAGCACGCCGCGCAGTCACGTGACGGGCGGCCGCGGGCGGGGCCGCGGGCCGGAGCAGCCGGGAGGGGGACCCTGGACGGGAGCAGGTAAGGGGCGAAGAACCGGGATCGGAGCGAGACCCGCGCCTGCTTCTACCCGAGGCCCGGGGTGCGTTCTGGTAGGATCTGTTTCCGAGCGCTTGGTGGAAAGATTAAAATGGAGGGAAGAGAAGATGAAAAGCCGGAGAGAGTCGGCAAACACTAACCGATCAAGAGAAACAGAAAGGAGGGATGTACCTACAGGATATTGAAGTCAGCTGGTGGGTAAAGTCTGGGCTCTACCGCATCAAGCACTAATTCAGAGCCCTTATGTTTGATCGTTTTTAATTTTGTCTACAACTTGTAAGCCTTCTCGTTTGGCTCAGCTGCCAACTTTGGAGTTGGATTCCCAGCCAGCTCTCTTAACTCCAAGACTGCTTATGTTCTGCTGTCCTCCACTGACATCGTGGTGTCAAACAAACAATTTAGGGATATCCTGACAGCTTTATCCTAACATTCCTTGGGGAAGTTTTGAAAGCCTTCTTGGGAAGATATTCACATTGAACAAAACGAAACAAAAACCCTGAAACATGGTCGTCCAAACGCATTGTTAAGTAATCTTTAGGGTAAAAAAGTCCATGAAACTGAAAGTTCCAAATATTTCTGTGGTAGACTTGGAACAACGCTACCTTGCCCCTCTACTGAAGTCTATGAAAACAAATATCCCTTGTAAGGTGCTGTCAGGTCATATCCCCAACTCAGTACTATAGAATGTACCGCCTTGTTTGTAGCAAAGTGTATTTTCTCTAAGCTGGATTGTCTGACAAGAAAAGTCTTTTAAAACTCATGAAAATAACACCAAGGTCAAGGGTTGGGATCCCCATACTGGCCAGACGCAAAACAACAACAACGACAACATCAAAAAACCCACAAAAACCAAAAACTGTGAAAGCATTAAACTATAAGATAAAAATCAGTGTGGAAACACTTTGAAACCTCACCTATACAACTATAGGGTTTATGCAAAAGGAAGTGTTGCCTATGTTTTATTACATTTTTTAAAAAGGCAAAAGAATTTTTTGAAAAACGGAAGTAGAATTCTACTGCAAGAAGGAATTATTCTGTGAATTTAGTCAGAGCTATTCCCAGACAGCCAGGGTGTTGGGTTGCAGACATAGTCTGGGCTAATTTTTCAACCTGGTGGAATAACTAATCCTTATATTCAGGTGTCAAGACTTTCTTGGACAAAAAAAGGACCCGTTCCATCTGCATTGATGCTCGAGATTGTAAAATTGTGTTCTTGTTTTTAAGGCTCAAGGCTTGATTGTAAGCTAGATGAGGCCAGAGATTGTATAATTAGGTACCAACTTTGTTCTAGATGCTAGGCTAGTGCCGAGGAGACACTGTCCCTCTTTCATGGAATTTTCAATCTAATGGCAGAGAGATGAACAATCTAATAGTCAATGAAATATGTGACTACAAACAGACATGCTATGAAGAAAAGTAAGGGTGCAATGAGCATTTAAGAGAGTAGGGAGCTGACCTAGTCTAAGGTGCCCTAAGGAAGTGACCTTTGAGTGTAAGTCTGAAGTTTGAGTAGGATATAATTTGTTGATGGAGTAGTAGGGTGGTGGAATGTCTCCTGGGCACAGAGTACAACATATGCAAACGTCCTGAGAGCAAGAAGCCACTGTGGCTAGAACAGAGGGAGAGAAAGAGGGAGAGAGGTAGGAAGGACCGAGATCCTATGTTAAAGATGTTGGTTTTTATACTAAGGCTAATTGGAAATCACTGAAAGAGTGGAGAAATAGGATCATGCATACAATTTTTTTCTTTTTTGTGGCTGACCGGTATCGGGATCCAAGCCCTTGACCTGGTGTTATAACACTGCACTCTAATCAACTGAGTTAACTGGCCAGTCCCACACATGTATTTTTTAGAAGACTGTAGCATGAACAGAGTAGAAGAGGGTTAGAATGAATAAAGCAGGCCAGTTAGGGGGAAAGAAATGATGATAGAAGGGGCAGACTCAGATTTTGTGGGGACTGAAGCTTATATACAATTTGGTGAGTGAGGGCTCCTTGAGAAAAAGAATAACATTTATAAGTACAAGATGAAGTACAAAAGTGAAATATGTAGACTAAGAAAAATCACATAAGTTTTGAAAGTTGAAAAATATAACAAATAATGCAAAATTTTAAAATAACATATATTTTTATTAATTAACTTCCAGGCACACCTCTTCATACTTTTTCCCCTACATTTTATCACTATGTACTCTTTAATTGTCTCTTCATCTGACAATAGTCTGTAATATTTTCTAAAGCTGAATAGAAAGATAATTTAGTCTTTTCTTTAGCATGGTTTTTGAGTATTTTTTATTAGTTCTGAAAGGTTTTTTTATTCACCTTCACAACTCATTATTTCTGATATATATATTTTTGGTACTTGTTGTCAAATCTAAGGAAGCTCTATCAGGTATCTTTTTATATGTACATTTCATGACATTCCAAATTTTCTCACACAGTTACTAATCTTACGTATTCTTTGAGTTGAAGGCACTCATTAGTCATCAGTGTTCTCATTGGAATCATGTATTGTAAGTTTTATATCATCTTCATGGATGTCAGTCTGAGATCAAATCAGAAAGAAATTTCAGTATTTTTTGATGTGTTTATTTAATTCACTTTTCACAAATTAATTATTAAACAATTTAAGAACCTATTTATTACTTTCATTTGCAATTTGTCTTTCTCCTTTTTCCAGCCTTATTGAGATATAATTGACAAAATTATATATATTCAGGGTATACAACATGATATATATATATATGCATTGCAAAATGATTACTCTTTGAATTATTATTTTTATTATGATTGGAAAACATTTTTTGTTACTATTCACTCTCTATATTAGGATGATTTCTCTTGATTTTCTCACTCATGTTTATCACTTTGGTTTCATATTACATTAATTTTTTATCTCAGTTTTATCTTAGTGCTTTAATAAAATCTAAAGATGACAAAAGAAAGTATCTACTATATACATCCACACAAGGAGTCTGTAGTTTATCATTTGTTTTATTGAAACATTCCAAAATGTCTTTCTAAATTGCAGTTAAAATGTCATGTTTGAGTTTTATTAACTATTTGAATAAAGTTTTTGCATTTCATTTGTGTTTAGGTTTCTCTTTTGAGTTGTTGAAAATATATTTTGAGTTGTTAAATTTTCATTGAACCTATGCTGCAAGGCTTGAACACCTTTGTAATGGGCAGACCATTTCATTATACTTAGACTCTTCAAGGAAAAGTCCAAGTTGGCATATGTGTTTGAAATATTTCATATAGCAGTTGAACCTGAAAATAAAACACACAGCTATTGCAAAACATTGAAATAGTTAACAACTTTAGGTACTTTGAGGGGTGCCTTTTGGCCAACAAAATTAAGGTAATGAGCTGTGTGTGGCTTATATTCTGCAAAGTCGTTTTTAAAGAGCACGCAGTCCTTTGTCTTAATCATCATAATAGCTCTGTTGACACATGACTGATTGTAAATGTTGTTCAACCACAGGTTAAAATAGCCCAAATCTTATTTTACTTTGTTGAATAAAGTATCATATAAATGTTTTCAGTTGGCTAAAAAAGTTAAAAATTGCTAATAGGGTTTCCTGTTAGAAGAGTGGTATACAATAATTGCCAACTGATCACTGTTTGTCATATTCAGAATAGAATATATCATATTATTATTTGGTGTTTGGTTGTGTATTGACTTACCACTTTTTAACGTATCTTCTCATTTTATTTCAATTATCTTTTCATAAATTGTTTTAGTAAAGTGTCATTTTTTCTTATTTTGACTTTTTTTTTCCAGGAGCTTAAGCAAAAATGGATACAATCCAGGTATTATTTGAAAAATTCCCATGAAATTTTTATTATAGGAACAGCACTACTTTTTATCATGACCTTTGAAGTGTAAATCTCTTCTACTTAAACATTTAATAAACTAAAAACTTCCACTTCAGGCCATGATGGAATAGTAGTGCCAGAGTAACCCTTCTGCTATAAACAACTAGAAAACAAGGCAAAATGTATGTTTTCATACAAGGGATAACAGTCAGCGTAGGACTATGTGAAAGGAAACAAATAATTCCTCCAATTTTTTGCTGGGAGGCACATTCTGAACCAGAGAGGAGGAAAGAGGATCCCATGTAGAACAAAGTTGTCTTGCTGACAGCTCTGAGGGAAGAGAGATTAAGGCTGAGGGAGGCTGAGGCAGCTGGAAGTTGCCAGGAAGAATTCCAAAGAGGAGGATGCTATATAGATTAAAAGCTCCATAAATCTGCATAGATGGTCTTTTGAAACTTTGCAAGACACCGAGATGTGCATTCATAGGGTGAAACACCATAAGACAGGGTAAAGAATGACCAAGGTGATATAAAATTAATAATTCTCAGAGGGGGAGATGTTTGAGATCCAACCAGCCAGAGGGGAAAGTCCTCCTTGATCACTGGGGCATTCAGTAAAGAAACTGGAAATGACATGCTCTAGTAGTAGGGCTAAGTTCTCACTAGTAAAAAGTACTTTATACCTACAAGAACAAAGCTTAAGTACAACCCTCAAAAGATCAAGCTGATCTGCAAGTAACTTAAGTTGCCTTCCAGAAGAAAGCCCAACACTCTTTAAGGGAAGACTACAAAATCTAAATACTAAACAATATGAAATTCACAATGTTCTATATTCAATTTAAAAATTACTACAAGGCCCCCAAACACAATGTCCTATATCCAATTTAAAAATTACAAGAAATTTTTGAGAAAAATTTGTCAATAGAAACAGATTAATAACAGATGAAGAAGTTAGATCAGGGTGTTAAAACACCTTTATAAATATGTTCAAGTATTTAAAGGAAAGCATGAACCTAGCAAAAAGTGGAAGATTTTTAAAAAAATCTGTAACTGAATAGCACAGTACCTGAAAAATTCAATGCATGGATTAATAGAAGACTAAATAATATTGGGGGAAAATATAAGTCAACTTGAAGACATATAGAAATATGACAATAGAAAATATCCAAAATAAGGCAAAGAGAGAAAAATGATAAAAATTAACAGAGCCTCTATGATCTGTGAGACAAAAATCATGTAGTCTACCATTCTTTTTTTTTTTTCCTTTTTTTTTTGTCTTTTTTCGTGTCCGGCAACGGATTGCAACCCTCAGTGTCGCGCCTGTACCGGACCGGGACCGGCAACAGGATCGCAACCCTCGGTGCTGCGCCCGCCCCTCGCTCAGCCAATGAGCGGGAACCGGTCTGTATGTGGGATCCGAACCCTCGGCGGGAGTGCCACCATGCTCCCAAGCAGCGCACTGTAGCAGTGCGCCACCGGGCCGGCCCGTAGTCTACCATTCTTATAAATAAGTTTTTGAAGAAATAATATTTGAAAAATGCCTAAATTTGGAGAAAACTCTGATCTGCGATCCAAGGAATTCAAGGAACCCCATGCAGAATAATCAGGAAGAAAATCACACTGAGACATTATCAGAATCAAAATTCTGGAAACTAGTGATAAAGAAAATTTTTTGAAAGCAGTCATAGGAGGAAAAAAGCATTTTACATACAGAGGTACAAAGATAAGAATGACTGTAGACTTCTTATAGAAACTACACAAACTAGAAAACAACAGAATAATATCTTTGAATTACTGAAAGAAAAAAACACCCAACCTATCAACCTAGAATTCTATACCCATCACAAATAAATTTCAAAAATAAGGGCAAAATAATGGACTTTTTAACACACACACACACATACACACACACACCGAGAGAATTCATTGCTAGCAGACCTGAACTACAAAATATGTTAAGAGAAGTCTTCAGGTGGAAAGAAAGTAATTTCTGATGGAAACTCAGATTTACACACAAAGAGCACAGCTAATAGTAAGTATGTGGATAAATTAAAGGACTTTTCTTCTCATTTAAAATATTTCAAAGATAGTAACTGATTTAAAGCAAAAATGATAACTTCTGTTTACAATAGAAATAAAATGGATGACAATAGTACAAAGAGGGAATGAACTATACTGTTGTAAGATTCTCACATTATGTAGGATCTGATACAATATTAATTGAAGGTAAACTGTAATAAGTTAAAGATGAATAGTGCCAACCCTAGAGCAATCAATAAAAAGATGGTATAGCTAATAAGCTATTCGTAAAAATAAGGTGGAATACTAAAAAAACCATTCAAAAGAAGTGAGGGAAAGGACAAAAGAAACAAAGAAGGTACAAATAGAAGACAAACAGAAAGGTGATAGACTTAAACCATATTAATTACAGTGAATGTAAATGTTCTAAACACCCCAATTAATAGGCAGTAATTGTCATAACAGCTAAAAAATGTAAGACCTAACTAGTGTATTCTGTTAAAAGAAACTCTCTTTAAATATAAAGACACAGGGAGGTTAAAAGAGAAAGGATAGAAAATGTATATATCGTGAGAACACTGATCAAAATAAAACCAAAGTAGTTAATGTGAGAGAAAGTAGACTTCAGAACAAGGAATATTACCAGAGATAAAGAGGGTAGTTTCATAACAATAAAGGGGTAAATTCATCAGAAGATATAATTCTAAACATGTATGCATTCATTACACCACTTCAAAATATCTGAATAAAAAACTGGTGAAAATATGCATTTGAGTGATTTGAATTAATGAATTATTCAAAATATAAGTAATAAAATCAATTTTGAAAGTTGAAAGGACATTTAGACAAATCTATCATTGTACAGTTTATGATAGAAAAAGTAGACATACGGGCCGGCCCGGTGGCGCACTAGATAGTGCGCCGCTTGGGAAGCGCGGCGGCGCTCCTGCCCGAGGGTTCGGATCCCACATACAGACCGGTTCCCGCTCACTGGCTGAGCAAGGCGCGGGAGCAACACCAAGGGTTGCGGTCCCGTTGCCGGTCCCCGGTCCGGTGCGGGGGCAACACTGAGGGTTGCGATCCGTTGCCGGACACAGAAAAAGACAAAAGACAAAAATAAATAAATAAATAAATAAATAAATAAGAGAACATTTATTACTCACTTGCTGCCATGAGAATGTTATAAGAGTCAAGAAGGAGTATGTAACAGCTTGTGGGTACCTTGGCAGTATGTCACA
>NW_007726882.1:369880-381958 GCF_000696425.1 Galeopterus variegatus
CGCCGCTTGGGAAGCGCGGCGGCGCTCCTGCCCGAGGGTTCGGATCCCACATACAGACCGGTTCCCGCTCACTGGCTGAGCAAGGCGCGGGAGCAACACCAAGGGTTGCGGTCCCGTTGCCGGTCCCCGGTCCGGTGCGGGGGCAACACTGAGGGTTGCGATCCGTTGCCGGACACGGAAAAAAGACAGAAAGACAAAAAAAAAAAAAAAGAAAAAGTAGACATAATCAGCAAAGATTTGAAAGACGTGAACACTGTCAACTAACTTGACCTAATTTACATTTATAGATTCAATCCAATAATATTCAATCCAATAATAGCAGAATACGCTTTTCAGCTTCCCATGCTGGGCTATAAAGAAAGGCTCAATAAATCTAAAAGGATTGAAATCATGTACAGTATATTGTCTGACCACAGAATCAAATTAGAATCAATAACAGAAAGATATCTAGACAGTACCCAAATATTCGGAAATTAAACAACACTCTTAAATAATCTATGGGTCATGGAAGAGATCACAAGAGAGTTTAGAAAATAATTTAAAGTGAATGAAAATGGAAAACATAGTATGTCAAAGTTTTTGATGTGCAGCCAAAGCTGTATTTAGAAGAAAACTTATGGTTTTAAAGTTTATAGTAGAAAAGAAAGGTATGAAATCAATGACGAAGCTTCTGTCTTCAGAAGGTAGTAAAAGAAGAACAAACTGAACCTGAAGTTAGAAGGAAAGAAATAATGAAAGTAAGAAATGAAAACAAAGAAACAAGACAAATCAATAAAAACAAATCCTGTTTCTTTGAAAAAAATTTTTTAATTGACAAGTTTTTAGCAAATTGATCATGAGATAAAGTGAGAAACATAATTTACCAATGTCAGGAATGAAAGAGTGGACATCAACTGTAGATTCTATAGACATTAAATAAATAAGTAAACATGGACAAACTTACTTAAATAAAATTTTCAACTTAGATGAAACAGGCAAATTTTTTCAAAGACACAAATTTCCAAAACTGTTTCAAGAAAAAGATAAAGTGCTGTATTAACTGTAGAAATTGGATTAATAATTTAAAATCTTTCCACAAGAAGACCCTGGGCCCAGATGGCTATACTGGTGAATTCTATCAAATGTACAAGAAAGAAACAACATAAATCTTGTGCAAATTCTTTCATTAAAAAGAAGAGGAGGGAATGCTTCTCAACCCATTTTATGAGGCCAGCATTATCCTAATACCAAAAACAGCTGAGGACATTACCAGAAAATAAAACTAGAGAATTGTCATAAACATACATGCAAAAATCCTTTAAATATTTTTAGTAAATCAAATTCATCTATATATATAAAAAGGATAACATGCTATGATCAAGTGGGTCTTGCCCGAGGAATGCAAAGTTGATTTAAAATTCAATAATTAAAGTAATTTCCTCTTTAGAATAAAGGAGAAAAATCATATGATAATCACAATATATAAAAGAAAAAGAAATTGACAAAATTCAACATCTACTGAGGGTAAAAACTCAACAAACTTGGAATAGAAGAGAACTTCCTCAATCTGATAAAATGCATTTTATGAAAAAGTTACAGATAACATCATACCGAATGGTGAAAGACTAAATGTCTTATCCCTAGGCTAGTAATAAGGATGTTTGCCCTCAACATTGCTATTCTACATTATACTGTAGGTTCTAGCCAGTTCAATAGGTAAAAAAAGAAATAAATGTTCAAAGAGATCCATAGACACATCATGGTAAAAAAATGCTGAAAGGCAAAGACAAGGAGAAAATCCTGAAATGGTAAGAAAAATAGGACTTGTCACTTACGATGGAACTCCAATAAAATTAAGATTACTTCTCATTAGAAATAATAGAGGCCAGAAGGTAGTGGAATAATGTATTTGAAGTGCTCAAAGAAAAAAATTGTCAGCCAAGAATCTTATATCTCATAAAGTTATCTTTTTAAAAATGAAGGTGAACTAAGAACATTTCCAGATAAACAAAAACAGAAAGAATTTGTTGCTAACAGAGCTGCTTTACAAGAAATACTAAAGAAGGTTCTTTAAGCTGAAAGTGACCCCAGACAGAAAAAAACAAAGAGCACTAGTAAAGGTAATTATGTAATGATAAAAGACAGTTTAAATGTGTATTTCTTGCTTCTTTTAATTTATTTAAGAAGCAATTTTATAAAATATTATGTATATAATGCATTGTTGGGCCTACAGCATATAGAAATGTAATATATTTGTCAATAATAGCACAAAGGAAATGGGTGAGATCAAAGCTGCACTGGGCTCAGAAAGTGACTGCAGATGGTAAATCAAATCCACAGGAACAAGTGAAAAGAATCAGAAATGATAAATAAGGAGATTAATATAAGAAAAGCTATAAATACAAGGATTTAGAATTGAAAAGTAATGTGAATCTTTCCATGAACTTTTTGGAGTACCTCATATATATTTCCTCTCCTTTCTTCTCTTTTTAGAAATACAGTAAATTATATGAAGTAGCAATTATAACAATGTCCTGTAACATGTATATATGTAATATGTATAACAATAATACCACAAAAGAGAGGAAAGGGAATAGAGGTATATAGGAGTAATGTTTCTATATCTCACTGAAGCCATTTATGATAAAATGAGTATTGTAAAGCAATTTTAGGGCAATCACTAAAAAAATTAAAATGCTACATTAGAAAATACTTAATGTAAAAGAAAAAAGTAAAGGAGTAGTAGAGGAACAAAAAAGACATGAGACATAGAAATAAAAGTAAAATGGCAAACATAAATTCAACTACATCAATAACAACATTAGGGCCAACCCCATGGTGCACTCGGGAGAGTGTGGTGCTGGGAGCATGGCGGCGCTCCCACCGCGGGTTCGGATCCTACGTAAGGATGGCCGGTGCGCTCACTGGCTGAGCACGGTGCGGGCAACACCAAGCCAAGGGTTGCGATCCCCTTACTGGTCACACACACACACACAAAAAAAAGGCAAAAAAATAATAATAATAACATTAAATGTGACTAGATTAAATAATCCAATCAAAAGTCAGAGATTGATGGAAGACTAGATTTAACTATATGCTGTCTATGGGAGACACACTTTAGAATCAAAGATACAATAGATTAAAAGTACAAGGATGGAAAAAGATATAGTATGCAAACAGCAACAACAAGAAAGGTGGAGTGGCAATATCAGACAAAATAGACTTTAAAACAAAAAATGTTATTAGAGATAAAGCATGGCATTTTATAATAATAAAAGGGGAAATATATCAAGAAGATATAAGAATTATAAACATATATGTATCTATGAACAAAGCACCAAGATTTATGAAGCAAAAACTGACAAAAATGAAAGGGAAAAATGGACACCTCAACAGTACTAGCCAGAAGTTTCAATACCCCACTTTCAATAATGGATAGAATAACTAGGTAGTAGATCAACAAAAAAAATAGGACATGAACATTATGAAACAAGTAAACCTAACACATCTATAGAATACTCCCTCCAACAACAGTAGATTATATACACTTTTCAAACACCTTTGGAATATTCTCCAGGATAGATCATATGCCAGTTCATAAGAAAAATCTCAGTAAATTTAAGAGGCTAGACATAATAATAATAATTGTGTTTTTTGATCACAATAAAATGAGACTAGGAATCAATAACACAGAGAAATTTAGGAAACTCACAAATATTTGGAAATCAAACAACACACTCCTAAATAATCAATGGATTAAAGAAAAAATCAAAGGAGAAATTAGAAAATACTTTGAGATGAATATGAATACACCACATACTAAAACTATGGGATACAGCTAACACAGAGCATAGAGAGTAATTTATAGCTGTAAATGCCTATATTAAAAAAAGAAGAATGAGAGGAATGGGTAAAGGGGCATGAAAATCAAGTACAATGTATTTTGAGAAGTAAAATTAAATTAAATTAAATTTTAAAAAAAGAATGATTTGATATTAATAACCTAAACTTCTATCTTAAGACACTGGAAAAAGAAGAGCAAACTAAACCTAAAGCAAGCAGGAGGAAGGAAATATTAAAGATTAGAGCAGAAATTAACAAAATAGGGAATAGAAAAAACAGTAGAGGAAATGAATGGAGCCAAAAGCTGATTCTTTGAAAAGATTAACAAAATTAACAAATCTTGGTGGTCTCTATCATATCTTCATTTAAATAGACAGTCTGCCCCCTACAGAAAGGATCATGAAGAATGATTGTAACCTACTACAAGCTTAACCAAATGTTACTCTTGATTGCAGTGGCCATGCTGGAAGTGGTAGCTTTGCTAAAGGAGATCAGTATGGCCACAGGTAAATTGTACACAGCCATTGATTTAATTGAATGCATTCTTTTCTATCTCAATCAGGAAAGAGGTTCAGAAACAATCCATGTTCATATGGAATAGACAACAAAAGACATTTACAGTTTTGCCCAAGGTTATGTTAGCTCTCCTATATATCATAATATTTCACTGTGTGTCATAATACAGTCCAAATGGATCTAGACTGTCTGGGCATCCTGTAGAATGTCTTATTCATCCATTACATTGATGACATCATGCTGATCAGGCAGGATGAGCAAGAGGTGACTAGTATGCTGGAAGTCTTGATAAGATCCATGTGCTCCAGAGGATGGGAGATAGACCCTATGAAAATTTAGGGATCTGGTACTTTAGTAAAGGTTGTTAGGAGTCCTGGGGTATATCAGGACATTGTCTCCAAAGTGAAAATGAATTGCTGCATCTTTCATTTTTTACTACAGAAAAGCACAGAATCTGGTTGAACTCTTTGGATTCTGTATGCAACACATTATACACCTAGGAACACTGCCCCAGCCCATGTACCTAGTGGCATGAAAGGCTGCAGCTGTGAATGGGGACTGGAAAGGAAAAGCACTCTGTAACAGGCAGGGCTGGCTACATAATCTGTGGGGTAAATGTGAAACAAAAATGTGGGATCCTTTTTTCAAAAAGCAGAAAAAAGTGCCACTGAAGGTACTAAAATATAAAACGTTTCCTTTAAAAAGTATTTTATTTCTTACAAAACATAATAGGGGTTATAGTGATACATGAGTAGCAACATAACCTTACAAACTACAAAAGCACTTTTGGTGTCATAATTTTATAAAATACAATAATTAATGAGGCTTTGTTAATGTTGTATCTTGATTGATTATAAGATTTTTCTGACTTGCTTTTCTGCAAATTCATCATCGTATACTTTTAGCAAATTCATTTTCAATCAATATAATTGAAAGCAATGTTAGTTGCTCTTGGCAAATGCAAGGTTGTGAATGATTTTTGATAATTTTTTAATTTTTTTTTTTTCCTTTTTGTCTTTTTCCGTGTCCGGCAACGGATCGTAACCCTCAGTGTCGCCCCCGTACCGGACCGGGACCGGCAACGGGATCGCAACCCTCGGTGTGCAAGGTTGTGAATGATTTTTGATAATTTTTTAATTTTTTTTTTTTCCTTTTTGTCTTTTTCCGTGTCCGGCAACGGATCGTAACCCTCAGTGTCGCCCCCGTACCGGACCGGGACCGGCAACGGGATCGCAACCCTTGGTGTCGCTCCCGCGCCTCGCTCAGCCAGTGAGCGGGAACCGGTCTGTATGTGGGATCCTGAACCCTCGGCGGGAGCGCCGCCGCGCTTCCCAAGCGGCGCACCACAGCAGTGCACCACCGGGCCGGCCCAGATAATTTTTTAATTTTGAGAAGTATCTTTCCTACAATGTAACTGTTGTTATAATTATACTTAATACTGTAGTTATTAAGAGTATGAGGGTACTTCAAAAAGTTTGTGGATAAATGAAATTAAAAGATAATACAAATCTTCCCATGCACTTTTTGAAGACCCCTCATATTTTATAAGCTGTATAACAATGAAATAAATTTCTTTCTTTTTTCTTTTTTTTTGGTTTTTTGGGCAGCTTTCAGGTAAGGTGAACCAAACCCTTGACCTTGGTATTGCAAGGCCATGCTCTAACTAAGCTAACTGGTCAGCTCTAAATTTCTGACAAATTATTTCAAAATAGGAATTTTAATACATTTAGAGCTGATGATTGCTGTGGAACAATTTTTTGAAAAACATTTTACTGTTCCTACAAGTTAGTTTTATTTAAGTATGAATTTTATTTTAAATATTAATTATAAGTTATTGTAGTTTTGCAATTGTAAAATTGTAGCTGATATAACAGTTACATTGTAATATTTGACATTTCCTGTAACTCGTGACGATTATTCAAGAAGCCCCAAGTGGCTTCAAGCTTTTATATTATCTAAAGTGCCTGTTTATACATTTTATCACTGTATCTTAAATTACAAAGAAAAAATTAATTTAAAAATAGTTTTCATTAATAATTGGCCCATCTTAAGCTTCATATGAAAATAGTGTTCCTGTCTGTCAAATGTGACCATGTTTAAATTTATATTTCTAAGCCTATTGATATTTGCCAGGTTGCAGAAGTTTTCAAAACTAGAGACTCTAAATGCTTCGAATAATTCTAATAGCTCCCTGATATGCTTTATTACAATGTCTGTGTGTGCTTTTATTTTGTACTGACAACATGTACTGCCTAAACTCTGGCAGTTCCTGTCCCAGCTCTCGGGCCTGGGAGTTGAGATTTGTGCAAATGCTGCAGAGATGGGATCTGGGGAACAGACAGGCAAGCTAGACTTCCACAGCGGTTTTATGCAATCTCCTTTTTTCCTACCACTGTTGCCACCACTGCCGCTGCTGCTGCTTCTCCACTGTTCTCTCCACTGTCACTGCCGGCAATGGGGCTGGTCCCCACCTGGCCACCTTGGGTCTCTAAGGGGCCCCTGACGGCCCTGAGGCATGCACGTGTGACAATGCTGTGCCTCCAGGCCTGGGTTATTTTCACTGCTCAGGCACATGCCCCATCATCCCATCTAACTTCCCTTACAAAACACAAGTTCAATGGTAAAATTGTTACTAATTTCATGATTGTGACATAGAGCACTAAACCAAGCATGGGGACCTTCTGAGAGTGGGGCTTTGCACAATTGCAGAGATCATATGCCCATGAAGCATGTCCTGGCAGCAGGTCCAAGCTGTGGTACAAGTAGCCCTTCTGCTTGGGCATATACTCCAGCAGACTCTATGGTATTCGATGTGTCAGCAGTGGAAAAAGATGTCATGTAGAGCAAGCCCCAGTAGGAAAATCACAAGGCAGGCCCCTAGGGTTTTGGAGCAAGATCATGCCATCTATAGCAAGAATTACATACCATTTGAAAAACAGCTCCTAGTGTACTGAGCACTGATAGAGGTGGAACTCTTAACCATGAGGCACCAAACAACCATGCTTCCTGAACTACTCGTCATGACTCGGGTCCTCTTGGATTCACCAAGTCATAAAGTTGGTCAGGACAAGCCTTAATCCTTCATAAGATGGAGCAGTACATCCGGGACCAAGCATAAGCAGGATCAGAGGGCACAAACAAATGCATGAACAGGTAGTCTAGACTCCCGTATCACTCATCATGGTTACACCTGTGCCCTCTTTCAGCTCACACTTAGGGTCCCATATGACCACCCAAAGGAGGAGCAAAAAGCCTGAGCTTGGTTTATGGATAGAACAGGTGGTATGTAGGTGTGAGGTAGAAATGAGTGGTGGTTGCCCTGCAGCCTCATTGAGGTTTGGTCTTGACTGACAGTGGTGAGAGAAAACTGTCCTAATGGGCAGAGCCTTGGGTGGTGCACCTGACCATCCAGTTTGTGCTAAAGAAGTGTTCTGAGGTTAGAATACATTTGGACTCATTGGTAGTGGCAAATGACCTTGGCTGTCTGGTGATGAGCCTGGAATGAAAATGATTAGAAGACTGGAGAAAGGGAGGTCTGGGGTAATGGCACATGGGTGGACATACAGGAATAGAGACAAAGTGTGAAAATCTTTGTATCACATGTTTATGCCCACCATAAAGCACTCACCACGGAAGAGGCACTAAACAACCATTTGGACAAGATGGCTTAGCCAACTGATGTTAGCCTTTGTCAGTGGCTACCCAAGTGCTGGCATGATAGGCACATCACTTCCTCTCAAAGCACATCACTTGAATACAGGCGAGAGAGCAGAGGTTTAGTTCCCAGCTGCCATACATTGAGCAATCACAAACTTTCTATTATTGCAAAGCAAAGGTTATATTCTGTCACTTTAAAAGTCTAGTATAATGATTAATTAGTAGTCAAATTAGATCTCTAAAGTTCCTCTAAGCACTCACATTTTATGATTTAAATATCATTTGACGTTAATAGCTCTTATTTATTGACTGTCTACTGTGTATTAATATGCATTTCCTAGGGTCTAAGTCTTGATGTTTTTTAAAGTACTAAAATCCCTTTTTATCTCATTCCACTTTTTACTTTCAATCCACTTTTTGGATTGAAAAATATAAGAATCTTTTTCACATATAGTTATTACTAATATAGATTTTACTGTATTCCAAGCATCTAAATAAATTGCAAACAGCAAAATTAAAGAGCAAATCTGAGTTCCCATGACAGCAAACTGAAAGCAATGACCTTTTACATTTCCCTTGTGACTCCAGGAATGAGTAATCCTTGAAAGATTAGAGTGAAAGATTAACTGCTAGATTTTAGAAATCTCCCAAGAATGATCATAGCTGTTATTATAGCTATTCAGTCTGTATGTGTGTATCTGCATGTGCTAAAAATTTATCAAATTATCAAAAATGTTGAAAGTCTTGTTAAGGTAGTTTTAAATGATTAGTGTCAGAAGGTTATTGGCAAAACCTTATTACAAGTTTAGAAGTTACTTAAATGGTCACAGTCTGTAGATTGTACAATAGATTTACATAAATTGCATTCTAGCATATTGTACACAGAAATAGATGCTTCTTAGCTCCTTGTAATAATAAGGCAGTATTGGACCTTGTATTCTAGTTGTATCAGGTCTAAAATTATTAGAATAATTATTTAAATATTAAAACTAAACTTCCAAATGAAAATACTGATTAGTATCAGCAGCATAATTAACCTTAGTAAATTTCATTTTAACTATTACTCTTAATCATGATCAGTTTGATAGTTGTAATCTGTTAGACCAGCTGTTCCCTTTTACATCCAATTAATCAGCTTCAGATCTTCAGGAAACTTGCCTGGGGCCTGCCAGTCACCTGACAGCAATGATGTAGAGTAGAAAAAAAGGCTGCTCTTTGCCAACCCCACTTCTAGGATTTTATATAATGGAACTCACTTTTCTTAGGGAAATAGGTAATTAGTCACACTTTTCTCTAGTTTTCATTTTATTCATTCAGTTAATTAATTCAGTGAATATTTATTGAGCATCTACAATGTGCCCGGTCTGTTCTAGGCGATGAGCATATATCAGTGAACAAAATACACAAAAATTCCTGTGCTGAGAAGCTTACATTTTAGTGGCAGAGAGAGACAATAAAATAAATCATAGATTATATAGCATGTCGAAAGATGGTTGAGTATTTTGGAAAAAAAGATCAAGGAAGGGAAATAAGGGAAATAATAGGGGGTGGTGAGCTGCAATTTCAAATAGGATGGTCCGGGAAGGACCCATGGAGAAGAGGACATTAAGCAGAGACCTAATTCAGCTGAGAGAAGAGACATGTGGCTCTCTGGGGGAAGATCATTCCAACAAGTACAATGACCTCGAGCTGGCCTTCCCTCGGAGAAGAGGACATTAAGCAGGACCTAATTCAGCTGAGAGAAGAGTCATGTGGCTCTCTGGGGGAAGATCATTCCAACAAGTACAATGACCTCGAGCTGGCCTTCCCTATTAGTTTTTAGTCTGCCAATTTCTTCTGTTTAGGCGATTTGGTAATGATGGGAAATGTGAAATGATTTTGAAGTTCTGATTGATTTAGAAATGTTGAAATGTCTATAACCTGTTGTTTTCTCGGCCTCTTTCTTCATCCCTTTCAGCTCAGTTTGAGTTTTTAAATTCATAGTTCCTGATAGAGATACCCTACATAAGAATAGTGCTGAAGATTAGTAGATATCACATGCCTTCTTAGTGGGTGGAGATAGAAAGGGCTCTGAAGTCAACTAAGAAAAGAGATCCAGTTTTAGTGTTTGCCCCTGTGAAAGTGCTGCTTGTTGCAATGTTTGGCATGTGAAGAAAGGTTCTCAGGACTCATTCAATCCCAGGTCAGCAGGGACAAAAACCTTGAAAAACAAAACAACAGCAATATAATGAATAATTCCACTCCTTCCATTTCATACATTTTATTGTTAAATAGCAACAGCAGTAGTTAATACAGGTATAAAACAGTAAAATAATATTCCCAGTATAATTTTAAACTCTGGATACCTAAGGGAAAAGGTATGAAACTTCTGCTTTCCTTATATTAACTCTAATTTCCAAAAGCGTCCTATTTATTGTGGTGGTGGTAGTGGTGTCAAGGGACACCAGGTTTCTACCTGGAGGGTCAGGCGTTATTATGAAAATGCCTTAAAAAAAGGAAAAGTGTGCTGAACAAACATAAAGCACCACTATTGTTCACCAGGTGCATTGTTGCTCCTTTTAGAAGTACGGCCAAGTATTTAACAGCATTAGACTAATATGTATTCACCTATAATGAAGTATGTATTCACCCGTAACGAAAGCCATACACTTGAAACTTTAAGAAAAATTCACTTTATGTTTTGTGAATGGACAAGTTATTCAGCTTTTCTGTGCCTCAGCTTGCTCATCTACAAAGTGAGGACAAAATAGGATAAAATACCTGCTTTATAGCGTTAAAGTGAGGATTAAATGGGATAATTTGTGCACATCACCAACAATAGTGTGCGGCATACAAAAAGCGATAAAAAATGTTGACAACTCTTATTAAATTCAAAAAAAGTATTTGCCTTGGAGGGGCACTGTATCGCGGGAGCCCCAAATCTGAAAGGGTACTCGCGTTGTGTTTGCTTGTTCCAAAGAAACTCACCCAATATGCAATAGGTAGAGAAATCGGTTTATTAGACTTCCGGGAGGTGCTGACGGCAGCCGGTTAGCTAGAAATCCACACCACCGTGCGCTACAGACAACAGTTACATAGTGAACAGATCAAAGGAGAGGTGTAAATATCATTCGCAGGCTTATGTGTAGACCCTCACCCAACTCAGAGAGCTCGGGAGATCTGGCTGAGTAGACAAGTTAACTTACTTGTCACCCTTCTGGCTCCAGAGTAGTTAACACTAGTGTTCTAACTCCATTTACATGTTAATTTATTTACGTAGGGCTCCTGCTTTCTACTGTCTTTTATTTGTCTTAAAAGAGACGTGCCTTTCCTTGGGTAAACTACCTTGGCAGGGGGTAGTTTCCCAGGGAGGGGGGAAATAGGTCTGTGTCCCGCATTTACCTTACAGGCACGCAGTTACTATACTGAGGTCTAGTGTAAGAATACATCTCTCACGGTCTCTTGTAAACTTTTGATTTTACTGTAACAACCGCTCCGTTAACTTATTACTTCGGCTGTCTCACATTTACTAAAAACCCTCATTGTGTGTTATGTCTTGTGTCAGGGAATTAGTTGATCTTAATCCAGTGCTTTGCTTTTCACTGGAGGACAAGAGTTCACAGAGTTATTAAATCCCAAGTACCTGTCAGATATTCAGCTTTTTAGAAAGTGCATTGTCAGAAACTATACTAAGAACGCCCCCAAAGGCGCTCGGGTCAGGTGGAAAGGTGAGAAGGGCTGGGCATTGTGCCCCAAGTTATGCAAAAATGGAGCTCCTGGCCTCGGCCTAGTGATTGGACATTATTTCTAAATGGCGGCTGAACGGGATGCAAGAGATGCCCTCTTTTTGAGTTAAATCACGTGCTTAAAAGTGGAGGTGGCAGCGGCCGGAGGCCTCCTCCCTCCGGGCTAACAGCTGCATCCTGATCCTGTTCTGGCCACATCCTGCTTCTTGACGCTCATTGGAGAGCGCTGTAGGGCGAATTGGGGCCTCACCGGCGGCAGGTGTCCCCAGGTAGCCTCGCGGCGTGGCCGTCCCCTTCCCGCCTGGCTCGGAGCCAAGGGAGGGCGCCGGGGAGATCCGTGCGCCGCGGGGATCCGGAG
>NW_007726882.1:382958-387152 GCF_000696425.1 Galeopterus variegatus
CGAGGGCCCGGGGGTCGCCAGCCGCGCCGCGACAGCCTCGACAGCTCCACCGAGGCCTCCGGCTCCGATGTGTTCCTGGGCGGCCGCGGCGGCGCCGGCGACTCCCGCGTGCTGCAGGAGCTGCAGGAGCGACCGAGCCAGCGGCATCAGATGCAATACCTACAGCAGAAAGGTGAGGGCCGGGGGCGGGGGACCAGGAGCCTCCCAGAGCCAGGCCCCCCCACTTCTGCCCGAGCTCCGGCGCTCGCCTGTGCGCACCTGGACTGATCGGCCAGACGCTCAGATTGCGTCTCCTTTGACCTGACGCTGGTGCCACCATTGTCACGGATTCCTGACCACACTTAGTTCTTAGTGCTCCCGCCCCTCCCATCCCCTCTCGAGTCATGTAGTCGAGCATCAGTTGTTGGAGTGGTCGCCCCCGCCCCCCGTTCCCTCCTGTGTTTGCGGAGGCCGGTGGAGAGAGGCAGCAGTCCTGATTCTAATTTCACCTGGACAGCTGTTAGGACAGGTTTGGAGTTTCTGCTGTGTACGAGTACAGCTGCAATGACCTAGAGGGCGCCGGGAAAAGAGGTGGCTCCTAGGGCTGTAATGTCTTTTTTTTTTTTTTTTTTTTTTTTAAGCCCGCCTTCCCTGGCCAGGCCCCTTGTCTAGTGTTTAACTAGTGAGGCAGGATAATTCGATAATCCGGTTTCGAGCAGAGCGTGTGAGTTCCACTTCTGCCAGAACATATGGGCCCGAGGAGCTCACTAGGTGTCTTTTATTTTTGCTTTGTTTTCTTTTCTTCTTGGTGGCGGATAAGTGGAGGGCCCTAGAGCTCTGGTTTCATTACAGATTTTAACTGCTGGTACCTTCAATTGGTGTGGAGAGGTCGATCCGAGAAAACGGCCTTGGCTTACTGGGGAGAGGCTGATTTGGTGTTTCTTTTATCAGACTCTGATGCTCCTGTCCTAATTGAGATTTTTTTCCCCCTCAACTGCTCATAATAGCTTGCCTTTCAGGCACTAACGCAGTTATTTGTCTTTTTGTACAGATGTATCAAGACTCCAATTTACAAAACAAAGTGAGGTGTGGAAAACACATGCTAAGCCACCATAACATTTCCTACAAGTAATGTCCTTGTGCTAAATTACCACGGGAGGATCTCCTGTCTCCCCATTGTAAAATCTGCCTAGCTGGTCCCAGAAAAACAAAACAAAATAAAACAAAAAACAGAAAAAGCATCAATCTGTCTGTTTTCTCAGACCCGTGTAAATAGTTTACAGCTTCCTCTTTTGGCTTCCTAGTGAAGCTTTTTCCCCCAGCTGAAATTGTTACAAATGGCTTCCACCTTCCTCCTCCTGCTTGGGACTTTGGCTGGAGCGGTGCCATTTCATTTTATACAATTATTTGGCTGTTCTCAGAGTGTCTGTTTATGCCAAAAGTTCTGTAGGGCAATAGTTCTTTCAGACTCCAACAAAATCAGTTTTGAAGAATTATGATTTGGCTTTCTCTTTTTACAAGACTGTTCACTTTTCACTACGGAGGGAATTTGGGGGATAGTAGTTTCCTTTTGGAAGGAGAAAATTGTCAAGCGAAAGTTTAAAGAAGAGGTGACAGTACAGCTTTACAAGTGGATTTTATATGAATGACCACTTGGCTAAATTATTCACAAGACCTACAAGAGTCTGTTTTGCCCAAGTTCCAGTCTTATTGCATGGCTGGTTTGCCTGCTACTCCTTTCTTCCTTGTAGTCAGCCCTAATAGGATGAACAAGGTGCCATACACACTCAGGCACACACACACCCCTTTATTGATAGACATCATTAGAGTGCAAAGACTAAAGAATCAGGTGATGGATACAGCTGTCTGCATAAGTACTGCTGATTATTAGGTTGATTTTTTTTTTTAGGGCCAAAAAAAATCCTTCCTAACATTACTAGTCAGTGTTCAGTAAGAGTTTCATAAAATGCATCTAATTTTTGTGTCCCCTCTTCTCACTGTTAGGGATTTTGCTTTAGCACCTGTTTAGATATTTAACACATGTGGGTCCTTTATTAATTTTCGGCTGTGGAATTTTATTTAATTGACTATATGTTTGTGGGGTACAGATTTACATATCAATACATGTGTGCAATATGTAGGTGTCATATCAGGGTAATTAGTATACTCATGTTTATAAAACATAATCAATCTTTGTGACCTTTCACTAATTTCTTGCTAACCCACTCCCCCTTCCCCTTTTCCACCTCTAATAACCAGAGTTCTGTTCTCTTTTTTCTTTTTTTTTGAGAGTTCAATGTATTATGATTCTTTTTTCTCTTTCTTTCATTCTTCCCCCCCTTATTTATTTATTTATTTATTTATTTATTTATTTATTTATTTTTGTGACCGGTAAGGGGATCGCAACCCTTGGCTTGGTGTCGCCCGCACGGCGCTCAGCCAGTGAGTGCACCGGCCATCCCTATATAGGATCCGAACCCGCGGTGGGAGCGCCGCTGCGCACCCAAGCACCGCACTCTCCCGAGTGAGCCAGGGGGTCGGCCCCTTCCCCCACTTATGAGTGAGGACATGCAGTATTTCTCTTTCTGTGCCTGGCTTATTTCACTTAACATCACTTTCTCTAAGTTTATCCATGTTGCTGCAAATGGTATTTCATTCTTTTTTATAGTAAACTAGTATTCTATTGAGTATGTATACCACATTTTCCTTATCCAGTCATCTGTAGGTGGACATGGAGGTTGATTCTATATCTTGGCTACCGTAAATAGAGCTGCAATAAACATGGAAGTGCAGGTATCCCTCTGACATGATGATTTCCATTCCTTTGGATACATTCCCAGCAGTGAGATTGCTGGATCATATGGCAGTTCTATCTGTAATTGTTTGAGGAACCTCCATACTGTTTTCCAGAACGGCTGCACTAATTTACAGCCATACAGTCTGTGGGTTCTTTAAGTGAGGCACCAAAATGGTTTCTTAGGATATTTGGCCTGTTTTCTCAATGCTTCCACGGTTTTGGGGATTATCTTTGGAGTCCAACTTCTGAGTTGATATCCTGCCACTGTTCCTTACTAGCTCTGTGACCTTGGGCGAGCTATTTAACTTCTTGATCTCATTTTCCTACAAATTGTGGTAATAATAATACCTACCTCAGAGGGCTATGGTGAGAATTACATAAGTTAGTGTGTGTAAAGTGCTCAATAAATGTTAAATACTGTTTTTATTATCATATACACTGGAATTCCTTAGGAAATTGGTCACTGTCAGTTGAGTCTCATTTTTCCTCAGTTATTTACTCACTGAGTAAGGGGCTGATGCTGTGGGGCATACAATGATGGAGACCAGCTTCTGTTCCCAGGATGCTTTTATATCAGCAGATACTGCTGTAGAAGACATTTCCATACTCAACTCTGAAATTTTTTCTCATACTGAACAGTACATATAATTCAGAGAATTACAGAGTTGTAATTAAGAGTCACTGAAAATGAGATAATTTAAAAATCCTTTTCTGGAGGAAAAGTAGAATTTAAATGCCAGGTGATAATATTCCTTTTATTTCTAGAAGGACAATTATTTAAACATTCAAAGAAAGATATTTCCTCTATCAAAAGGAATCTAGGAATGAAGAGCCCCTGGTCTCCTCTTGTAGCTCGTTTCCATGTTTAATCATTCTTAGAACCCAAATATTTTCAGTTAACCTAAGTATTTTCTTCCCATTATATCCTACCATGTCCGAACTTAGAGCGAGAGAAAGAACTGGCCTTTGTCCTCTTCTTCACAGTAATTCCTTATTCTTAAGGTGTTACTTATGTTTATAAAGGCCATTCCCATTTGTTTCTCAGCATAATCTTGTGTGCTAAGCATAATTTGAAGCTTGGAGAACTGCCTTGCCTAAGATCACTCAGGTAGTTGGCTGATCCAAAAGCAGTTCTTTTTAACACGAGTTCAGATGCATTTTCTGGGGTGCGATCAGGTATGACAGCTGTTAAATCATCTGCTGCACCTCTGATGCAGACTCTAGAAGTTTATTTCCTTTAACCTCTAGAGTATTTTTCTCACTTTTGAATTCTTTTTTTTTGTTCTTTTCTCTCTAGCTTATTTAAATCCCTTTCAAAATGAGTAGATCCAAACTCCACACAGGCAGGACCTCTAATGAGGGGCTCGCCCATGCCGAGTTGAGTGGAAGGCTTCACCTGCTGGCTGATTACATGGTAG
>NW_007726882.1:388076-388992 GCF_000696425.1 Galeopterus variegatus
ACCTGCTGGCTGATTACATGGTAGTGACTAATGATATGAAGCGTTTAACAAAGAAAACTCCCACATTGTAATGATTATTCATATAAAGACTTGACAATTCTGATTCCCAAGTCTTTTATCACTTGAAGGAAAACTACTGTTGTAAATATTAGTTTTATGAATGTAGAATTATCATAATTCACCTGTTTACAGAAATGTATTTTCTATCATATTTGAAAAATTACTGAGTCTCTAAGATGAAATACTGTACCTAATAGTTAGGCTAGTAGAAGAGCATATATATAAAACAAAACCAGTAGTGCCACATTCATCTACATTACAAAATGTACTAAAGTTATTTACTTTTAGCCGATCATTTACAAATAAAGATGAGTGCCTTAAAAACCTTTTGTTATCAGATGTTAGGTTTATCATTAATGTAACAGACACAAAAATATTTTTTTCTTGCAAGCCTACCACCTAAGCACTTTAGTGCGACAAAATGTACATGTTCATTTTCAGGCAATGAAAGGTAAATTTGCAACCAGAGCTAGATGAGGTAAAAGTAAGAATCTTTGCTTATGTGTTATTACAGTTAGTTTTGAGGATAAATTTATCTTACAGTACTTGTCTCATGGACAGGGCAGGAGATGAATGAATGACTTATTTGATCAGAATGTACATGTACTCCTGGGTGGGAATATAGAATTAGTTGGTTTAAATGGATGTTTTAGATATTTATCTTTTGACTAGTATCACAATGGAATTTGTATTTCCCTCAAGGAATCTTGTTGTATTTTTGTTTTTCTTTATTGATAGACATTAATGAACTGAAGACAATCCTTCGAGAGCTAAAGTATAGAATTGGCATTCAGTCAGCAAAGTTACTTCGGCAGCTGAAGCAGAAAGACAGACTTCTGCATAAAGTACAGAAGAA
>NW_007726882.1:389027-389849 GCF_000696425.1 Galeopterus variegatus
CCCTCAGGACTAAGATCTATGAACAACTCAGACAGCTTCCTGTTTTTCAGTTAAAATGTATACTTCATGTCTAATGTTATAATATTAGTTTTATTATTCTAGATTTGAGGTAGTATTCCACTTTGACAATGGTTATTTTTTACCTGATGCTACGTAATCTTTTAAAAAAAATCCTTATTTTTAAAACAGCATCAAATAGATGTGACCTAAAAGTCATGTCCTTGTTTTTATTCTCTGTGTTGTGCTAAAAAGTGAATTAAACAATTGACTAAAAGAAGGAGACTCATGTAACAATCTTACAACTTGCTCAGAAATATGAAAAGGACAAAATATTTTAACAAATGAAACTCATCTCTTGGGTAATCCACTTATAACTAAGAGCTGCATTGTTTGTTAATTGAGTTAAAAATAAATTATTAAATTACTGATCTGTGTTACATATAGGATATAAAAGCTTGTGAAGTAATTTTATAATTCTCCATGCAATGGTTTTACATTTTATTCTGCTAACATTTCCCTATTTTTGTTTTGCATTCTTTATTAACATGCAGCACGGCAGAACAGTATGTTCAGGTATGGTAAATATAGGCACAAATGATATGTTTTAATAAGATGTCCTTGGTTGCTTTTCAGGTGCATGTGAGATATGCCTTTTCTTGCTCTTTTACTCTGTCACATTTTATATGTAAAGTGACATCTCCTAGATTTTTTTTTTTAATTCCAAAGTAAGATGTGTTTGTTTTCATGAAACAATCTTTAGGGCTTGATTAGTTTCAGATAATAAAATTGATGACTTACATTCCATTCTTAGGTTTATTATTT
>NW_007726882.1:391038-392142 GCF_000696425.1 Galeopterus variegatus
TGTGTGTGTGTGTGTGTGTGTGTGTGTGTGTGTGTGTGTGTAAATCTGACATGTTTTATAAATATTTGATAGTTTTCCATGGATTCTAATTCACAAGTATCAAGTAAAAATTATTACTTCCCCCTTTTATTATGAGACACCTTGATTTTGATTTTTCTCCTTGCAACTGTGTTTTAATCTAATTTAATCTGTTATTGTTTGTATCAGGTCAAAAGCACAAAATGGTAAATGCATGGAGTTTCTATGTCGGGGAAAGTATAAGGAATGATGGAACAAGAGGCAGGAAACAGAGGGATATCAGGCTATCACATGGTCACGGATTTGTAGATTCTATTGGTAGTTACTAGGAACTGATAATCATTTAGAATTTAATTTTACTTGAATGATAGAAGGACTGGCATTTATGTGTTTTTAGAATAATGTGCCCACAGCACCCAACTTATTTTGTGAATTTGGGAATGCATCCTTTCTATGTATTTTAGAATCTGTCTCTTTAATTCCAGCCAGGGTTTTGCATTTCAGAGAACACAGAATTGTCTGGCTCCTTTCCTTGAGAGTTCAATTCTCACAGTGGTAATAAGACTCTATTAAATGGAACAGAATTTTTTTGTTAAGAAATAATTTCATTAGAACTATTCTCATTATATAATACGTTATTATGATGTAGACAGAGTTAAAATTTTGCCTAAATGATTATTTATTCATTTTAGAACTCCAGAGGTTAGGTGTTTCGTGACTAAGTGTCTGATCCAGTAGTTGCACGTTTTGCTTCTTTCCTCAAGTCAACTGATAATAAATACATTTAATCAGAGTTCTAAAGAATTGAGATTTCACCATCACACTGAATAACTGAGCTTTCATTTTAGTGTGGTTGGCAGTGATGTATTCAAATAGAACATGTTGACTTGCTTGTATTTAATATGCAAAAAGTCCAGATAACCCCTATTTTTTCCTCCATATGGATTCAATGCTTATAATTCTTTGCATTGTGACTTTTCCCTTTCCATAACATGATATAGAATAAAACTACTTCAGTCTTTTATTAAAATAGGTTATTTTCTGTTAATACACCAAAGGGAATATAATAATTTTGAAATAAGAATC
>NW_007726882.1:393200-395620 GCF_000696425.1 Galeopterus variegatus
TAAAATAGGTTATTTTCTGTTAATACACCAAAGGGAATATAATAATTTTGAAATAAGAATCATAAGTGTGGATTATGAACAAAAATGACTAGATTATTTTTATCTCTAACACAGATGGTATAAATGCTTAGACTTTTTGGTTTCCTACACCAAGTTTTATGGTAGTATCTCTTTTGTTTATTTATTTATTTATATTTATTCATTTTAACTTGACAGATAATATTGTATGTTTTTATAGTATCTCTGTTTTAAGGCTGGGGTGGGAACAAGAAAAGCAGGATCAATATTGTCTTACAGAAGAGCATATTTTCTCCCCTGTATTTCACCATGTACCTAAGGATAACCATGATATAACCAATTTAATATTAAAAATAAAATTAATAGTAATAAGAATAGCAGCAGCTGTTACCATTCATTGAGTTCATGCTTTATGCAAAATTGTTGCTTTTATTTCTCATAGCAGCTCCAGAAAGGTATGTATCTTTAGGCACTTTTATTAGAAAACTGAGATTCAGAAAGGCTGAATAATTTGCCTAAGGTCACACAGCTTATAAGTGGAGAATTTGAACGTAGGAGTCTCAAAAGTCCAGTTTCCTCCATAAATTATGACGTAAGAGGGTTCTACTTTTTCTTTGCAGTTATATAGCTAACCCCGTAATATTATTGGAATACAACTGAGCAATAAGAAATTTGTAACATGCAAATGGACACAATATAGAGTTTCAGGTTTATTAGAATGTGCTGCTTCAGCATAGTTTGCATATGAAATAAGTACTTTATCTTTTCTTGGCCAAATGGATTATTGAAAAACCGTAGCTTGGTGTGAAGGAAAATCCAGCTAAAGGCTTTAAGACGATGAGAGGAATAAAAAAATTATTTGATCAGGAGGTTGATGTTAAGATTTTTAAGTGGTTTGCTTAACCTGTTTTTCCTGAAAGCAGAAGGGAGGCCATACTAATTATTAGCATTGTGTAGTTTTACAATTTTATGCATTGCTGTTTTAAGTGTTTAAGTTATGCTGGTTGAATTTGTGAAATGGTGTTATAAATCTAGGAATGAAATCTAGCTGTCACTTACACTGTGGTAAGAGAAAAGTATGAGCAAATGCGAATATACATAGAAGTATTTTTATTTTAGCATTGCTGATAAATATAGGAATTTTAGACAGCTTATAGCCTCATTTTATTAATGTGTCCACCCTGGCATCCTGATAATAATGTGATTGAATCTTACTATTTATCATAAATGACTGGCAGAAAAAAGTTATACTTTGTCAAATATGTGAGTGACCCTTGTTTTTCCTTTTCTGTGGCTGTCTTCTCTACAATAATACCTTGTTGTCTGTGGTAGGAAAAGAAATTTGTGTGGCCCTGAGTTTGGTGGCACTGAAATTCAACATTTTCTACTAAAAATAATTCTCCGTGTGTGTTTTTAAAAAACGATAAAAGCAATAACACTCAACCAGCAATTTAACTCCTAAATGTTTACTCAAAATTGAATACATACATCACCACAAAAACTTACATACAAATGTTTATAGCAGTATTATTCATAATAGCCAAAAAGCAGAAACAACCTAAATGTCNTTGTGTGGCCCTGAGTTTGGTGGCACTGAAATTCAACATTTTCTACTAAAAATAATTCTCCATGTGTGTTTTTAAAAAACGATAAAAGCAATAACACTCAACCAGCAATTTAACTACTAAATGTTTACTCAAAATTGAATACATACATCACCACAAAAACTTATATACAAATGTTTATAGCAGTATTATTCATAATAGCCAAAAAGCAGAAACAACCTAAATGTCTATCTGAAGAATGAATAAACAAAATGTGGTATTATCCATACAATGGAATGTTATTTAGCCATAAAAAAGAATGATTCATATTACAACACATCAAGACTAAGAATTTTATTTAAATCTTCAAATACCATTCTCCTCTGCAAAGAAATAGATTATTCCAGTGTTCTCAAACTTTTCTCCTGTGTATTAGAATCCATGAGGATCTTTAAACAGATTCTAAGGCTTGGCTCCCACTCTCAGACATCCTGACTTAATTGGCATGGAGAACAATCTGACCATGGTGATTGTTAAGCTTCCTGGGCTATTCTAAAGTGCAGAAAAATTCTGGGAACCACTGGACTATTCCCTGTTATTGACAGCTTCCTGAGGACAGGATGATGGCTGATACTCCTTTGAGTCCCTAGTCTTTCACCTTGTATAGCATACTTAACTCAACAGTTATCACTACAGATCCATTGCTTGGTTCCCTGCTAATCTGCTTAGAGTTTATGGTCGGCATCATGATGTCTCACTTGCATACACACTTACCTCATTTATCCCAGTCTCCATTAGTCTCCTTCACTCTCATCTGGGAGCCTCTCTTTCTCTCTCCTGTGTTGGATCTCGCCTTTC
>NW_007726882.1:396099-397837 GCF_000696425.1 Galeopterus variegatus
GTCTCCTTCACTCTCATCTGGGAGCCTCTCTTTCTCTCTCCTGTGTTGGATCTCGCCTTTCCTGGATCCCACATTTCCCTCTCTCTTGGTTATTCTTTTTATATCATTGCCCGTGTCCTCTTGAGAGAGGGTGCCTGTGAGGTAGATTTTTGGAATCATGCATGAATGAAAATATCTTTTTATTTTAATCGATTGATGATTCTATACCTGTTTTAGTGCTTTCTCACTTCCCTTGTTGCTCTTGAGAAGTCGAAGCTTTTCTGGTTCCTGAGACTGCATTGGACTGTGTTTTTTTTCCCCCTTTGAAAGCTTGTGGAATCTTTTCTTGGTGTTCTGAAATTCATGATCATGTTGCTTTGTGTAGGTCTCTTTTCACTCATTTTGGTTATTTTCATTGGGCTTAGACAGGCTCTTTCAATCAGGCAATTTATGTCCTTCAGTTCTGGAAATTTTCTGTGAATTATTTGTTTGCTACTTTTCCCTCTCCATTTTCTTTTTTCTTTTTCCTCTTTCTGGAAGTCTACTGTTTGGCTGTTGGAACTTCTGGACTAGTTCTGTAATGTTCTCTTTCTTATTTTCCACTTCTTTGGGTGTTTTTGCTTTAAGTTTTTGGAGATTACCTCAGCTGTATTTTCTAATCCTATTACTGAGAGCTCTTTTCTGGGTTGTTGTTTGTTTCTTTTATATGGTATCCTGTTCTCACTTCATAGATGCAATATGTTTTCTTATTGCTCTAAGGACACTGATGATAAAAGAGCAGAAAATAACAATTTGCAGGAGATAGATTATACAGGGAGGAAAGAAAACTTTCAAAACTGCTCTTATCTTTAGTGGCTGTCCTCCGATGTCCGGCAGTCCTTGGCAGTCCGCTCACCATTAAGTGTGGGAGTCTAAAATGCTGACTGGAACTCTGGGCTCCCTGGTGGGGGTCACTGATTTTGAGCTTCACTGAAGGGTCAGTTGGATGGGCCCTTTGTTGTGGAATACCCCAGGTCAGTATCTTCAGGTCTGTCTTCTGGGGCTGGTCAGATTCCCCAGGGAAAATCTTCTGACCTGCCTGGAAGGNAGGTCTGTCTTCTGGGGCTGGTCAGATTCCCCAGGGAAAATCTTCTGACCTGCCTGGAAGGGCTGGCTGCTGGCATTCTGGGAGCTGCGTCAGGGAAGGGAGCTGGGAGTCTGCATTCAGCATTCAGCACGCATGTGTCATTGAGTCCTCTCTTTTGGGTAGGGTACTCACCCTCAGCTGGTTGTCCAAGGACTCTCGTGTTAACCATCTTCAGAAATGAAACCCTCAAACTTGTGCAGGGGTGGATGAGAGGTAGTTGCCCAGCCTCATGAAGTAGACGGGGGAGGTAGAGATCCAGCTACTTCTCAATAGCTTTCTCCTAATCTCCGAGTTAAGCCTCTTGGAGAACTGGTTGCCAGTCCCTGAGTCTTCTGTGGGATATTTGGTGACACACAGGTTGCATTTCAGCTAGGATCTGTTAGGTCGATTTCTACTTGTCTGTGTGCTTTTCCAGCTTCACAAATCCACTGCTGTTCTCTCTTCCTCCCTAATCCTTGTGGATTATGATAAAACAAAACAAAACAAAACAGAACCATTTTTAGCGTGGTTTTGGTGGAGACCTTTTTTTCTTACTCTGCCCCCTTAACCCAGATGTAATTATTCCCTTTTTATAAGCTCATTTGTTTTGACAGATGAAAATAGATTAAGGTAGCTTTGCCTTAAATTTGGAAT
>NW_007726882.1:399280-400542 GCF_000696425.1 Galeopterus variegatus
TTAAACTTTCATAGAACAGTATTAAGGTTTATGTTCTCTATATTGCTAGAGGGTAAGACAGCCTATAAAACTAAAAATGATACAAACTAGGATAGACATTGTGTGAGAGCAATAAAGAGACCCTTTTTAGAACTATAGGTTTACAGAACCTTTTTAGTACTATATATATGTGTGTGTGTGTATATAAATATATATATAGTGGCCATTTGTGTGTTTATATTATGAGAAAATATTTCTAGAAGTGGGGTATTTTATTATTTTATATTTAAAAAAAGCGTTTTCATTCAACCATCTTTTTCGGACTATGTTTTTCAAAAGTACTATTGATTTATTCAACAGCTATTTGTTCTGCATGTACAGTTTACCAGACATGGTTGTAGGTTCTGGGAATATAGTAATGAGCAGCATGTGAAGACTAAGATTTTTATTTAAGTCTTCAAATACCGTTCTCCCCTGCAAAGAAATAGACTATTCCAGTGTCCTCAAACTGTTCTGTGTATTAGAATCACTTGAGAATCTTCAAACAGATCCTAAGGCCTGGCTCCCACTTCAAGACATCCTGGTTTAATTGGCCTGGAGCACAATCTGAACATGGTGATTTTTAAGCTCCCTGCGCTAAAGTGCAGAAAAATTTTGGGAAACACTGGATTATTCCCTATTATTAACAGCTCCCCAAGGACAGGTACGATGGCCGATACTCCTTTGAGTCCCTAGTCTATCACCTTGTATAGCATATTTAACTCAACAGTTATCACTAAAGATCCATTGCTTGGTTCCCTGCTAGCTCTGCTTAGAGTTTATGGTCATCATCGTGATGTCTCTCTTGCATACATACCTCATTTATCCCACTCTCCATTTGTCATTCTCCTCTGGCAAAATCCCAGCCCTGGTTAAACCCAAATCTCTGCTCATTCTGTGTCTGCACCTACCCAGCTGACTGCAGCTGGAGAAACATACACCATGCTGACTACCCTCTTTTTAAGTATTGACCTCCAACCTCATGGACACCCTCGGTGCTGCCAGCGATCCTGTTGTATTTCCCTAGTTTGTTCACACTTCCTCTCTTCCTTTTTACATCCTGTTCTCTTTCCTTACTTTCAGCTGGGGATTTTGCTTTGTATTTTAACTGAGAAAATGCAATCAATCAAAAGATATAATTTGAGGGCTGGCTAGTTAGTTCAGTTGGTTAGAGTATGGTGCTGATAACAACAAGGTCCAGGATTTGATGCCTGTACCAGGCAGCTGCCAAAGAAAAAAAAAAA
>NW_007726882.1:401830-403923 GCF_000696425.1 Galeopterus variegatus
TTGCATAACTGCGCACCTTGTCTTTTTAAGTGTCTGGGTCCTCCAGCTGGGGGTGGAGACAGAAAAGGTCAACTTCTCACATCTTGCTGCCACTACCCTGGATGGCCAGTAGAGGGCACACTGGTTCCTTTCCCTGATCTGGGACCTGGGACTCCCTTCTTCCTGCCTGGTCTGTCTCTGATCCCCATTAGTTTTCTGATTTGTCAGATCACACAGATTCTAGTATCAGCTAAGTAATTAAAAACTTTTGGAAAAGAAGTGCAAAATTCATTTCCTTGTTTTATCCATACAACTTGTCTGTTTTGGGGCAAGTATCTTTCAGCCCACATTGGTGGCCCTCCCTGGGCATTTTTTGCCCTAATTCTCCTAAAATCTCCCACAGAAGGTATAAGGCTTTCGATCCTCAACCCCTTTAGCATGGGGAGGTTTGTGGCTTTCAGGTGTTACACGATGATTCTTAATAGAAGATTAAAGAGGAGTGCTGGAAGCTTGATTCCAGTTGTGNAGCAATGAAATTTGAGGTCCTTGGGGATTATCAAGTCTAATGCACTCATTTTACAGATGAGGAAATTGAAGGCTCTGAGAGTTGAATAAGATGCTTACAACCAGATCACAACCCCTTAGGATGGCTGTTATCGAAAAAGCAGAAAAAAATACTGTCAAGAACATGGGAGAAAATTGAAACCCTTGTGCACTGTTGATGAGAATGTAAAATGGTGCAGCTGCTATGGAAAACAGTATGGCAGTTCCTCAAAAAATAAAAATAGGATTACCATATAGTCCAGCAATTCCACTTCTGGGTATATACCAAAAGACTCGAAAGCAGGGTCTTGAAGAGATATTTGTGCATCCATGTTTATAGCAGCATTATTCATGGTACCCAAGGGTGGAAGCAACTCAAGTGCTCATCAAATGGATAAACAAAATGTGATATGTACTTACAATGGAATATTATTCAGCTTTAACAAGGAAGAAAATTCTGACATGTGCTACAGTGTGGATGAGCCTTTAGGACATTATGCTAAGTGAAATAAGTTAGTCACAAAAAGACAAACACTGTATGATTCCAGTTATAAGAGATACCTAGAGTAGTCAAATTCATAAAGACAGAAAGCAGAATGGTGGTTGCCAGGGCCTGGGANAGGTTGATTCCAGTTGTGGAATCAACCTTCCAGCACTCCTACAAAAAGACATGGACTTTTATGGAGCTAAACAGTCTATACATATCCATATTAATAGATTTTTTTTTGTTGTTGTTCTTGGAAAGATGCTGTAATAATAATCACCCCTTTAGAGGAGCAGCTAAATTCGGGAACAGTATTGGGCTGTGAGTTCAGAACTCTGTTTTTGATGGTGTTTTTTTTTTTTCCCCTCCTGCAAATCATCCTGCTTCTCTTTGTTTACTTGTTTGTAACCAGTATTCTTCCAGAGACTTACTGGTGACTCCTCTTCAGGGTGTCTTATTGAGAAAAGACATTTTCTCTATTAAAGTTTCAGTCACTGTATTTGAGAATGGGGAGAACTAATCCTGCATCAAAAAAAAAAAAAATAGATTTCCTGGAGAAATGACCATTTCTCTCTGCTATCCCAGCCTAACCATTAAACCAATTTAGTTGCAGTTTATCCCTTTAGAAAAGTTGAACAATGAGTGGAAGGTGTTTCTATTGTAGTCATTGCTAACAATCAACCCCACCTATGGGAAGACCAGGGAAATGTGAAATTTGCTCCACCTGTGTGGACCATTCAATTTCAGTATCCAGTGACATCCAAGTCCTCCCCATGGATGGCTGGGGCCGGGCTTTCTTAAACTGTCCCATTAAGTTAATGCTCCTTGCACTTGAATTTCAATCTGTGTCTTACTTGAAACTATATCCAGAGTGTGTCAGTGTGTGAAAACAGTTAGGAAAAGTGAGCCTCAGAGTGATTAAGTGACCTGAGTTTTCTCAGTAAATGAGTCTAATTCTCCTCTCAATTCATAGAGCAATGAAATTTGAGGTCCTTGGGGATTATCAAGTCTAATGCACTCATTTTACAGATGAGGAAATTGAAGGCTCTGAGAGTTGAATAAGATGCTTACAACCAGCTCACAACCC
>NW_007726882.1:405138-408159 GCF_000696425.1 Galeopterus variegatus
TGATATGTACTTACAATGGAATATTATTCAGCTTTAACAAGGAAGAAAATTCTGACATGTGTTACAGTGTGGATGAGCCTTTAGGACATTATGCTAAGTGAAATAAGTTAGTCACAAAAAGACAAACACTGTATGATTCCAGTTATAAGAGATACCTAGAGTAGTCAAATTCATAAAGACAGAAAGCAGAATGGTGGTTGCCAGGGCCTGGGAGTGAGAGGCATGGAGAGTTGTTTAATTAAAGTTCACTTTTGCAAGATGAAAAGGGTTCTAGAGATTGGTGGCACGACAGTGTGGGTAGGCTTGATACCACTAAACTGTACATGTAAAAGTGGTGAAGAGGGTATGTCATGTGTATTTTGCCATGATTTAAAGGAAAGAAGCTTCCAGCCACATGGATAGTTGGTGCTGCAGGTCCTCTCAACTCCCTATCCTGTGCTTTTCCTAATATGCCATTCGTGGCATTCTTTCTACTAAATTAATCATGGCTCAAAAGCTAAAATATCCTTTTCCCAACTTTTTTGGATTGTTTATCACCATCCAAAAAAATAATTTTCATTGTCGATGTGTGAATGCTGTTTGATTTTCCACTTTCTTCTTCAAATCACTCCTTCCCACTCTGTGCTCACAGCAGAATGAGTTACATGTGGTACTTAAAATTCACCCCATTCTCTCTTGATTCATGCTCTTGCCTCTGCCTAGTGCTCTGTTCTCCATTTCCTCAATATGGTAACTTCTATATTTAGGATTCAACTGAGGCATCATCTCTTCTGGAAAGTACTTTTGACCACAGAGTTTGAATTAGGTGCTCACTGCTATCAGGATTGCCCTGGCCCCTGGACCATGCCTTACCAGTCTGGGTGCTGTCAGTGTCTGGCATACTGCTTGCACAGGGGAGGTGCTCAAAAATGTTTGCCACAAGATTAACTGGATCTTGGAAGATACTGCTATAAGAGAGACATATTCAAAATTGTCCAACACCAATTGCTGATTTGCAACTCTCTGGCTTTTTCTTTTAAGGGTATCTCTTATTTTTTTTATTGTGGTAAAATATACATAACAGAAAATTTACCATCTTAACCATTTTAAATGTACAATTCAGAGGCATTAAGTACAGTCACATTGGGCATTCATCTCCAGAACTCTTTTCATCTTGGGAAACTGAAACTCTGTACCCATTAATCAGTAACTGCCCATTTCCACCTCTCCCTAGCCCCTGTCAGCTGCCATTCAGTATTTGTCCTTTTGCAATGGTCTGTATTTCACTTGTATGTCCTCAAGGTTCATCCATGTTGTAGGTTGGGTATTGGATTTTTAAGGCTGAATAATATTGTATGTATATACCTCATTTTGTTATCCATTCATCTGTCGATGGACACTTGGGTTGCTTCCTTTTGGCTATTGTGAATAATGCTGCTGTGAACATGGGTGTAGCTCTGGTTTCCTAAACATGGCAAGTCTGCCCTTGTGCTGTCCATCCCATGCCACACACAAAACACACATTTAATCACCTGAATTCTTTCCAGCCTCCATCCTGAACCATTTTTCTCCATCCATCTGCTTTCTGGCCTGCTCCAGTCTTCCCAGCTTTGATCTTGTGACTTTTTCTTACGTAAAACTGTTTCTCCAGCTTCTCTCTGCATCCATGTTTCGTGCCCTACCCCTTTTGATGGCTTTGTATCAATAATGCTACAGGTCCAGTCTAATGACTTGTTCCTGTACCTCATGGAGTTTGGGATCCTTGGTAGAATGTGTTCTCCCCACTCCTCCTCCTTCACTTTTTCCTTTTTTTCCTCTCCATCAGGCCTTTATCTTCCACGTTTCCAGCTATTCCCATCAGAGAGGGAAGATTAGCCGACCTGAGCCATCATGAGCTCTTTTCCACATGAAGTTCCCCTTCCTTACTCTTTGCCCCTACTGATCTTCCTCCACCCCAGCATCTCCCAAGACCCTAAGGCCTTGGAGGAATGAAAAGTGACCTTTGGCACTAGAGACAACCAATAGTACCATTTAGCCCCCACTTCCAACAGTCCATATTAGTGGATTGGGGGCGGGAGGAGGATTTGTTTCACATGTGTTTTGTGTTGGGCCATCTACTCCTCCACTGTCATGTGTGCTCTGTTCCTGCAGCACCACTTTTTCCCTCATTCCTTCACTTTACTCTAAACCTGTTCCTCCTCCAGCATTCTGCACAGGACCACTGGCAGGAGGCTGTGTACCCCACTTTTAGTGAAGGTCTCAGGGTAACGGAGGGGAGCTATATCATAGAAGAAAATTGAAAATGGCTAACTATTGAATTGAATCTTAGACGATATTGTTCTCTAATGTTCTTTGACTTTCTTTTCTTGAGAATTTCTTCCTAATAATCTTTTCCTTTAGGCCCTACTAATGTATTTAATAGCTCAACCATTCTTACTGTTAGGAAGCCAGAAATCTTCAGAGTTTCGAAGGTAAATCCATATCATTGGTCTAACCTGATTTTTCCCACGTGGAGGAGTCAGCTACGGGTAAATTTGCTGCTGATAGCATCCCTCTGTGTAGTTCCACCTCACCTGGATAGGGTCAGGCAGGATGGTGGAGGCATTCCAAACGTTTTTCTTTGACTAAAGTTCATTTTGAATCAAGTTGTACATCAAATTTTGTAATGCAACTGTTAAACATACAGCAAGGGATCATCTGAAGTGTTGACTCACTCTGTGAAAGTTTCAACATCAGTAAGTGGTTAATGAGATTTTTTCAAGTGAGCGTAATATGGTGCAAGAGTTTTAAAACACTTTTTAAAAAACTCTGGGCAATTTGGTTTGTATCATCTAAAAAGCTATCATAACCCTGAGACACAGTGATTACAACAGCTGTTCCCTGCACAAGAGGGAACACAAAAATGACACAAAAATTGTTCAAGACCAGTTTTTTTTTTTTTTTCCTTTTTGTCTCTTTTTTCGTGTCCGGCAACGGATCGTAACCCTCAGTGTCGTGCCCGCACCGGACTGGGACCGGCAACGGGATCGCAACCCTCGGTGT
>NW_007726882.1:408830-411464 GCF_000696425.1 Galeopterus variegatus
GTGAGCGGCAACCGGTCTGTATGTGGGATCTGAACCCTCGGCGGGAGCGCCACTGCGCTCCCAAGTGGCGCACTGTAGCAGTGCGCCACCGGGCTGGCCCCAGTTCAAGACCAGTTTTACTCGGAGTCTGCATCATTGAACATTTTCTCTTTATGCAGAGGGTCTTTGGTTTGTTGCTTTCTCAGCTAACTGATCAGCTTTCTGTTTCCTTTTTCACATTTGGCAAATTATTTTTAGAGACAAATTATGTCTGCAGTTTCTTGGGGAACTTCAAGGTGGCCTGGAGGTGTCCAACAAGTCCCATCTCTCTGTGTGCTCTAGTTGACTCCTGCAGCCCCACCATGGTGTCATGTAAGATATAGCTAGTCCCTGTGTCCTCACGTAAGAACTTCACTCGTTTGCTCTGGAGTCATGGGATTTCTTTAACTGGTAGTGTGAGGCAGACCTGTTGAAGCCACTGCTTTGTTTTTTCTACCAGCACCTTGTTTCTATCAGTAGGTACGTAACATAAGGGGAGTTTGCAAAAATGATGGACATTTCATTCAGTTGTTACAATAAATGGGGCTGTGAGCATGTCTACTTTCAGAACTTCCAAAAGGTTTTGATCCTGCTCAGATAAAAAAGATATGATTATATTTTATTGACTTAGTGGATAAAGTATGGTTTTAGAGTGAGGCAGACCTGGGTTCCGATCCCAACTCCACCACTTACTAGTTGTATGGCCTTGGGAAAGTTATTTAACCTCTTGGTTGGTTTGTTCATGGACTTCTTCATTCCTTCCTTCTTTCTTTTCTTTCAGGATTTTTAGAGTGAGGCAGACCTGGGTTCCGATCCCAACTCCACCACTTACTAGTTGTATGGCCTTGGGAAAGTTATTTGACCTCTTGGTTGGTTTGTTCATGGACTTCTTCATTCCTTCCTTCTTTCTTTTCTTTCAGGATAAGAAAAAAAATCGGAAAACTACAAGGAGAAATACAATAATTTCCCATATTTCCACTATCCAGAATTAACTACTGTATTTTCCTAGGCATAGGAAAAAATTACCCCAATAATATACAGATGCACTCTCCTTTTATTCCCCATTTCTTGGGATATACTATCTACCTTGTTAGGTTAAACAAGATAAAATAATTAAAGCAACCAGCCCAGTGCCTGATCCATTGTCAACAACTGGTACATGGTAGTCGTTGTTACTTATTGTTATACTTCTTGTATCTCTGTTTCTTTGCTTGTGCATCTACATTAGAAAATATAGTCCTGGAAGCTGATGAACTTATCAAAATTATTTTTTTTTGACAAGCTATTTCTCCTGCTAGGATGTGTTTACAATCCCCAACTTGAGAAATTGGTGTTAATATATGCAGTAATGTAGAATACACCATAAAACTTATTTATAGTGTAAATAGTGAAAATGTATTCAAAGACCAGAACTTTCTAATAAATGATGGGCTGTATTTGATAAACTTTTAAAAACAAAATGGTTGAATCAAATTCTAAAAAATTGCATGGATTATTTAGAAAGCTTTGATATTGGAGGAATAAAAAGACCAAAAAGAAAACTGCTCACTGAAACTCTGCTATATGAAAGATTGATTTCCTGCTTGCAGTAATCTTGCAGAGCCAATGGCTGTTAGGTAATTAATGCTGCGGCTTTATTAATTTATGAAGAGCAGGAAAGGGTTGGATTGTCTGCATTGTGGCAAATTCTCAAGTAACATGTTAGGAAAATCAAGATAATGAAAAATGTGAGCAGTTTGTCAATTTAAATGAATGTTCCTTTATGTGGACTTCGTCTAGTGGTTTTCCACTAAATCTCTGGGTCAAAGTGGGTGGTAACAAAATTAAAGAGCAAAGAAGCTCGAGTGACCTGGTGGCATTGTTGGCAATCTATGACAATGCTGACATATAAATTTAAAATGTCTTTAAAAAATATTATAAGTGGATTTACACTATATATTATATACCAAGTGCCTTTATACCATATGTTAATGATAGAAAGGGAGCATCTATATAGAGAGCTTACTGTATGCCAGGCACTACGGTAAGTGCTTCGCTTGCATCATTTTCTCCTTAGACTAACCCCTTTGACATAGGTACTTTAGTTCCATTTTCTGGATGAGGAAACTTAATTACTCAAATTTATGCAGAGCTACTGGGTGGTGGAGCCAAGTTTCCAACCCAAGAAGTTGGTTCTAGAGTCAGTGCTTTTTAGCTACTATCTTGCTGATTGTCATTAAATCTGGAATTTCAAGAGCATTTTCACCTGATGAGTAGAGCAAATATGTGATATTTGAGCATCACATACTCGTATTTTGGAAGCTTGTCAGGGAGACTAAGAATAGTGTTTGTGGATTTTTTTTTACATTGCACAAATGTTAGTCAAAATAACTGTTCGTAAACACATCTGCTTATTTCTCTTGTGGCTGAATAAAAAGTCTTTTTTTGGAAGATTTATTAAAAATTTTTTTATTATGAATATTCATGAGATACAAAGCTAATTGTCACCCCTCATGCCCATGATGTGAGTCAGATTCCTACTGGCAGCATACCCATTACTAGAAATTACTTTTTTTTTTTGTCTTTTTGTCTTTTTTTGTGACTGGCAACGGATCGCAACCCTCGGTGTTGCCCCCG
>NW_007726882.1:412418-414083 GCF_000696425.1 Galeopterus variegatus
GTATGTGGGATCCGAACCCTCGGCGGGAGCGCCACCGCGCTTCCCAGGCGGCGCACTGTGGCAGTGCGCCACCGGGATGTACCCCATGTCCCCCTCCCAATTATTCCACCCTCCGTCCCCCTCCCCTCTCCCCCCCACTCCTCTTTGTAGCCCAAGGAATGTTTCCTCCCTCTTTAAGGCCATAGCACTACTGTGGTCTTTCTTTCCTTCCTTCTTTCTCTCTTAGCTCCCATATGAGTGAGTACATGCGGTATTTATCCCTCTGTGCTTTGCTTATTTCACTCAACATAAGTTTCTCCAGGTTCATCCATGCTGTTGCAAATGGGAGAGTCCTTTTTTAATGAGTGGGAGAGCTGGCTCTCTTCTTCACATGATGATTTTATGATTTTACTGACTATCAAATGTATGCAGAACCCCATGCTAGCTGCAGGCAGGGGACGGAGAGACACAACAGTGAACAAGACTTGGTCCCTGAGCTCAAAGGAGTTTATGATACGTTGAGAGGGAAAAGTCTGCCTATGAATAATACAAGGGCATGGATCAATCAGGTGTGGGGGTGGGGAGACATGTAGCATATTGAATATAGGTGTTAAGGCAGGTACCATTTTTATTTGTCACATCGGCAGGATCCCAATCTGATATTCTTTGTGTGCCATAGATACAATTTAAAAAAAATTTACTGAGTGCCAGCTATGTGTCAGGCCTTTTGCTAGAAAATTATTTTCAATTTTCCTAAAATACACTGTGGTACTTAGTTTTCGAGTATCAGGAAGGTTTAAAATTAAGAGAAATCAGAGGTAATTGTTTTGGACATAATCTATTCCCTTCCTAGGAGATGACATATCTGATGCTGGCATGAGGCCAGGCTGAGGTACTGCCAAGTGACAGTGTTGTAAGCAGGGACTAGAGGCAGTGGTAACGAAAGCTGCCGGTGCTGCTGTATTGAGTACCTGTGTGGCCACACTCGTACTGCTTCCGGAAGAGAAGGAGGACATAGACAGTGTATTTATTAAGAACTGTCTGCTTCTTTAGGAGTTTTTCTCCATTACCAAAACTTTGGTTTGACTTTCAAGAACAAGAACATACAGATGACCGTTTCCAAGGATCCACTGGTGGATTCCTGGATCTTTACGATGGTAAAGATAAAAGTGAACGTAAATCACCAGATACGCTACCTTTCAAAAAGCTTAGGCCTGTATTGACTGACATACCTTAAAATTCCTCTTATCCCCAACTATCTGTCACCTGTATAATTCAGGGGACCTGTACCTTCCTTTTATGTATTTCCTGACATGATTCAAAATTCCTGTAAGTTCACTGTCCTGTGATTCACCCCCAGCTGAGTGTTCTGTTAACCTTCATCTTTAGAACATAGTAAGGAAAAACATTGATCATTTCTGTTAAATGTTTCTTTTGAGTCAATTTTTTTATATTAACTTTTGAAATATAATGCAAATTCTCTTTACACAGGTCCAGGTTTTATTTGTGGGAATTATACTGCTCAGTACGACTTTTTGTCTAATATTTTTTTCTTCCTGGTTCTCTGAACTCCCTTGAAAATAAACAACATTTGAAGAAGTAAAATTTCCAGCTGCTATATGGTGTTTCTAGATAAAGTAATGACAGAAAAGTTATATATATTGAAGCAGGAATTATGATGTTTAG
>NW_007726882.1:414225-421773 GCF_000696425.1 Galeopterus variegatus
CTCAGTGTCGCCCCCGCACCGGACTGGGGACCGGCAACGGGATCGCAACCCTCGGTGTCGCGTCCGCACCTAGCTCAGCCAGTGAGCGGCCGGTCTGTATGTGGGATCCGAACCCTTGGCGGGAGCAAAACATTGATCATTTCTGTTAAATGTTTCTTTTGAGTCAATTTTTTTATATTAACTTTTGAAATATAATGCAAATTCTCTTTACACAGGTCCAGGTTTTATTTGTGGGAATTATACTGCTCAGTACGACTTTTTGTCTAATATTTTTTTCTTCCTGGTTCTCTGAACTCCCTTGAAAATAAACAACATTTGAAGAAGTAAAATTTCCAGCTGCTATATGGTGTTTCTAGATAAAGTAATGACAGAAAAGTTATATATATTGAAGCAGGAATTATGATGTTTAGTTATTAAAAATGTTTTCAAAATGAGGTACTGCTAAGAATGAGTCTAATTCCATTTTTAAATTGAAGTTGAAATTGATTTCAGAGTAAGACTACTGTAGTAGCACCTCATTGAATTGGAATTTGGCAAATGTAACCATAGAAAAATGACAAGGAAACAAATTCATAAAAGACTCAAAACAGTTTTATACACATACACACAATCATGCAGAAACATATTTTTTTAACTTTCATATTTCAGATGATCAGTTGGGCTGAGCTTAATTGCCTAACCTGTCCTGGACTCTCATACAATGAGAATAAAGATCTAACTAGAATGTAAAATTGTTAATGAATACATTAACAATTTGATTTGTTCGTAATATTCTTTTTAAGTCATGAAAATGTAATACATTTTAGAAATATTCTTAAAGAGGACTGACACCAAAAGGATTTTCTTTTTTGTTAAAATTTCAGTTTACCTAAAAATATAACAACCCAAACGGTATTCTCCAAGCATTACAGTTGGCCAAAATTTATATTGGATTGAGGAGTTGTAAGAGAATAAAAGACTATCTGAATATCAGTTAAATTGACCTCAGAGAATCATAGAGTTGGAGGCTATTTTACTGGTGTTGGTAGTCCAACCTCACTTCATTTTAATGTCCTTTCACAGCACCCCTGACTGCTGGGTTTGTAGTCTTTGCCTAGAACTCCAAAGGTGAGGACATTTATGATCTCCTGAGGCTGTATGTTTTATTACAGTTACAGCATTCTTAAATTTTGCTGATATCTGCCTCTCTACAATTCCCACTTTGCAGTTCTAATTTAGCCCTTTGGAGCAAACACAAAACTAATCTCAATATTCCTACCAAGTGAGTGAGGGCACCCAGGTAAGAAAGCAAGAGAGGAATGTCTGGCCAGACTTTCCCTGTGGGTCAGGGCTGGGTCCTGTGCTGGGAAGACTTCTGGGTAGAGTGCTCACAGTGCCATTTTAGCCTCCATCCTGCACAGCAACAACCAACACTAATACAAGAAGGACACCTGTGTATAAATGTATTGAGTGCCTGCTTTGTGCCCTGTACTGGGCTGGACTCGACTTTTATCATGTCATTTAATTCTCACAGTAACTCAAATAAATATTGTTCATTCTGAAAATGAGGAAACTGAAACCCAGACATTAAGTAACTTGCCCAAGGACATAGAGCTGGTAAGCACTGGCACAGGAATTCTAACCTTGGTCTGCTGTAGCCAGCACTCTTCTGACACACTGCGTTGCCTCCTGCTGGGTCTTACCAGGTGTGGTGCCATGTGCCTTCGCACATTTAAATCCTCATCAGTCCACACATTCTGCATTGTCTCTTCGTAAGGCACTCAGCTTGGAGAGCTAAGCCATCCAGGAGTGCCAGGTCAACAATATTGCTGATTCCCATCTCTCTCCTCTTCCTGATACTTCTCTCTTCTCAGCATCAAAATTAAGCATATTACTTTCAAAGGCATCATACTTCTCCTGACTAGGGACATAAATAGTATTTCTAAGCCTCAACAGATAAGAGAAACCTTTCCTTTCATATTCCTCAACTGGGTCAAAAGACTCTCAGAATGGCTTGGTGTGTAAAAGGTTGGGGAATCTAAGCTAAACAGTTAATCATGACCAGGTTAGACAATGATTTCATCCTCTACAGTGATGAGTCTCAGTCTTCCAGTTCCGCTCCTGATGTGGAAGTAGAGAGCTGAATACCACCCTTACAAGAGGAGCACAAATGAGCTTTGTCTTTGGCCTGTTTTCTGATGAAATCTAATAGCTCAATGACATAAAGCTCTAGGAAAACACTGGAACATGCGATGCTTAAGTGGTGTCTCTCCAAGTATTCGCATAGGATTTTAAATGAACTTTGCACGCTGTCCTTATCACTACCTACTCAGTAAACTGTAAGCTCTTTGAAAGGAGAAAATGTGTTGAATTCATACTTTTATTTCTCATAAGTCTTAGCACAATGCCTTTCTCATGTCATCTGATCAGTAAATGTTGATTTCATGAATGAATAAATGAATAAAAGAAATATAAAGATGTCTTTATATGGTTGACATAAACCTAATTCAATCAACTGGATCAATTTCAGTCATTTTGAGGTGAGAATACTTTACAGAAAATAACAAGCCAAGGAGAATAATATGATGATTGCTAAAATCTTTGGTTAGTTATGTGTCTGAGGTTACAGGGATCTGCATACAGTGATTTGAGTACATTTCCAGTATGACACTGAAATGGATTTCTGCTCTAGCTGTAAATTAAATTATTATATATTAGACAAATTCTAAACTTTGAAAATTCTGGTTTGTAAACATAACTGATTTTTAAATATACTTTATCCAAAATATTTGAGTGTGTTTGAGGGGGAATGTTGGGAGTGGTTTCATTTTTGAAAATACCTTATTAAAGGGAATAGTCCTGAGAAAGCATAGACAGGGAATATTGGGACAGAGGAATGGTGCTGAGTATGATTTGGTGCTGGAATTTCAAAGCTTCTCTGTTGCTTGACAGAGTCATTTCTCTGGAATTAACAAAACATAAAAGCTGCACCTGATTGTCTTAAAGGATGCCTGTGTTTAAATAGAGAAATGGTTTTTATGACTAAGAGAAAATCATATATATATATAAAAAGTCCCATGTATGTAATGTGATGTGTCAGATAATTGCAGTTTTTCCCTCCAATTTTCTTCCTGCTGCTCTGTCTCTGTCTCTTTTATGAGGGAAAATGGTTATGACGCTCATCCCTATGAGCTCATAGTGTATGGGCTCCGCGTCCTGGGTGGTGAATTGGAGGAACTACTTATTGAGGCCCTACTTTTAGGTAGGTTTGAGGAGAGTGTTAACTTCTTATGGAACTGGCCTCAGATACTGTCCTTTTAGCAGATGTTACTTTTACTATTCAAGAGTTGTTCACAGACCTTCCCAAATTGTGGGGAGAGGGGAGAGGGGAATAGTGGCTTTTATGCGACCAGCAGAACCCCACCCTTTTATTCGCACAAGCGCAGGATGTCCCCATTTCCTACCCAGTGGGAGACAGCATTGGATCTGATGATCTGGTAAGCACTTTTCTGACCCTCAGAGACGTGTGTGCTAATGAAAACTGCCAGGGAACTCTGCAGCTCCAGGGATCAGTTCCAGGCCCACTTCCCCAGAACAGGCTGGCTCCCTGTGGTTTTTCCCTCTCCTTGCAGCAGGCTTCTGGGACTTGTTCTCTTGTTAATTGTCACCACTAGTTCTGTTCAGTCCATCCGTGAGGATAAGCACGTAGGCCCTTTTTATTTTATCATTTTACTGTTAAGCAAAAAAATAGCATTAGGAAATCTCAGAGCTGATTTCCTTCTAGAAGCTCCTTGGGACACGGCTTTTATTCCCTATGTTGGGCTTTCTTTTTCTTCTTTTTTCCCCTTCCGCCATCAAAGGAAAAGTTTGCTTTCAAGGAAGCCTCATTCTCAGCACGTAGTCTGAAGATGCAGGGCATGTCCAGTGATCCGTAACTCTTGGTTTCAGACTGGGAGCTTGTGATGTCCCACAGGTATTGGAGTCTGGGACATTCAGGGCATTTCCTCAAAGCCCTTATTTTCTTCAGCAATCCAAGTATCAGTGTCTCATCCAATGTGAAATTTTCATTGAGCCTTCTTTTCCCCAGATTCAACATAAATCATAACTGTTTTGGACCGTGCCAAGAAGCAGTTTACCCAATCATGAATTCACTGATGTTATTTGATTAGTAAAGGTCACTTAATTAGTAAAGGGTGAGGGTAAATTGGCCCGGCTGATGTGATCCTCAGTCCATACTGGCTTGTTGCCTCTGTAAGTTCACTTCAGATGACATCTTTTGCTCTTGGAAAACAATATTCCAGACATGAAATAAGAAACTATGAGTCACACAATAAATATAATACAAGGCTTGTGCCATGGCTGTGTTTAGAGTATTGTATTTTAGTGCTTGTTTAATTATCTGTTTGCTATGAAAATTAGCAGTCCAAGCTTTCTTCTCCAATGTAAACAGAATAATATTGTTTAATTCCTTTGGTACTTATTGCCGTAATAATAGAAACTCTTGATTTTTTTTTTTTTTTCTGGTTTCTATGCAGTGGTAGATGGGAAGTTTTCAAGGAAGCTTTCTGTTTGTTTTAAACAGTCAGTTTTTTCTGGTAATAAATCTAAGGGAGGTGATATTGAATATTCATTTTGCAAGTAAACAAGCTTCTGTCACAAGTAGTGAGAAAAGTATTGTAACTGAAGAAGAATTTCAGAGAGAGGTCTTTTTGTCAGCCGTGACACATCTGGGTGGGTTGGCAGCCTACATTCTAGACTTCAGCTTTCACAGTCCAGAAATTTGGTTTTTTCAGCTCTTTGAGTGTTGAGTGAACTCAGAGGTATTGAATGCTATTAACTGGTCATTCTCTTCTCTGCAGTAGAATCTATGTGGGAAGCCAGATGATAAACCAAAAGTTTGCTTGGTGAGCATGGCATCAGAGCCAAAGGGAGCTGAGTGGCATGTTTCATACAGCCCGGAAGCTGGATGTCCTTTCCACTTCAGAGACAGTGTTACAGAGCAGTGCTGATTGCTTTTTCTCTTGGCTGGCTCAGTGCTGGAAACTGTGTGTGAATAGCCTCTCGTTAAAATAGAACACAAAACCCTCTAAGGTTTGAGCAGACGAGAGCTCTGGAAGGCAAGACTGAATGCTGTTACCAGCTTGTTCCCTGGAATTTCCCTCTCCTGCCAGTTTTTTTCCTTTGATTTTGGTGTTCACCACCATCTTCAGCCACAGGAGCATATTGTGCCCTCTAAAAGACTGGCCAGACTAAGGCACCCATCAGACCTCTTTCTATTGTTCCCAGCATAGTTGCGATAGGTTGGAACAGTCAATGAATATCTTATAAAAATTATGAGAAAGCTGAAGGATAAGGGATATGTACCAAACTGTAAAAGCATCAGGCTGATGGACAGATTTCTGTACCTGAGCTTGGTGCAAAGGTTGGGAAATCTAAGCCCAACAGTTGATCATGACAGGTGAAACAATGACTTCATCTTCTAAAGTGGTGCCTTTTTCAAAGTGTACTGCCTATTTCAAAGCATCTTTACCTCAGTCAGGCAGCTACAACTGAATAGCTTACATATGCTGTATCAACCTGGTTTACTTTCACAGATGACTAATCTCATTTTAACAGATTCTTACACAGTTAATTCTTAGAGTTGTACCATTTCTGACATTGTCCTCAAATTCTGGGGGGCACTTCACAAAGCCCAGAATGTACTGATTACACAGTAACTGTGCCGGAGTCATAGGAATGATTTCTTTTCTTGGCTTATTAAGAATATCTTTGTCAATATCAAGCATTTAAAAAACATTCAATATTTTAAAAAACAATAACAACCATTATTTTGATGTTCAGATTTTGTTTCCTCTTTGGCCAGTAGGAGCCTATTTATGTGGCTCTTGTGCCCTTTTGACATGACCCCGTGAGTCTGGGAGCACTTCCTTACTTTCTAGCTCATCAAGATATTCCAGTCTCATCTTGTATTTTCTCTGGCCCAGACCTGACATCAGTCACTTCTCAAAGAAGCCTTTGTTCCTGTTAGTGGGAAATGGTTTTTAGAGACTACAACCTGGGTGCTGGGGGTGTTCATTGCTGCTGAATTTTCCTTACTTCTAAACCTAATCAGTGGATATATGTATTTTTGAAAAGAAAAATGATAAAAGTTCATACTAGTATTTCCAATTTAAATATATTAATGTAATGTTTTAAAGAAAACTTCATTTATTTGATGGTAGACTTGTTTCTGTTACACTGAAAACATATTGGCTCCATTTGACATGAACAATTATTTGCTTTGTCCTATAGTGTATATGAGTTAAAAAAAACAACCCAATATTATTAACAATAATACTAGTGAATGAAACTTAAAATTTCTTTGCAGTTCTATTTGCCCTTGGAATGTATACTACTGTTGATGTACAGTCGTAGTACTGTGTTCTGAATCAACTTTAAGGTAATTATTTATTCTGTGTTCTTATGCTATCAATGGGATATTTGGTTAGGTTCATTTGCTTCCATTCAATTTCTAGGGTTTTATTTATTGTTAAGAAAATATGTTATTCCAGAGTCAAAACCATAAGGCACATCTAGAGAAGTCTCAGGTTTCCATTCTCCTGTCCTCCATACGGTTCCCTCCCCCATAAATTTTTTAAAAATTAGTTTGTTTATCCATCTAGAGTTTCTTTTTCTGAGTTAGCAAATGCAAATATTATATTCCCCCACACCCTTTCCTTTCTCATTCATTTTTATGGTAAATACTCCACTGGTGAATGTCTTAGATGGAAAAGGTCTTTTTTTTTTGAATGGTAATGATGGCTAATAGTTCAGAACTACTGAAGTAGGCTGGAGAGATGAAGAAACACTTTTTTAAAAAAAATTGCTTTTAAATGGGAACTCTTTTTTCTTTATTTTGTGGCTAGTCCCGTGATGCTGGTGTTGTAAGGCTGAGCTCTAAGCGACTGAACTAACCAGCCACCAGCCCTCTAGAACTCTTTTTCTTGGAACCCATTTTTCCAAGAGAAACAACCCTCCCCCCCTTTAAAAAAAAAAACACATGCTTTCCACGCCTCTCTAAGCTGCCAGGAAAGAGTGTAAAGCAATTTGGGATAAAGCTTGTGCTTCAGCACGTGCCATCTTCTGTGCCGTGCCGTCAGATTCGCCCTGCGCTTGGCTGCCGGTCCCTTCCGAGGCTTCTCGGCTGAGGTGGGCACTTGCATCTCGCTGGTGTTGTGCACCTGAGGCTTGCTCCCTTCGGTGTCCCCTCCAGCCCCTCCCAGATCTTGGGAGAAGCGCGGAGATCATCCGCCCGCTGCCGGGCTCCCAGGCTCCGCGGCCTCGGGGCGCAGGTGCGGGGAGCCGGCCGGGCGCGCAGAGCTAGGGCCGCCCCGCCTGCGCGGCGAAGCCGGGATTGGAGGCGGGCGAGGGAGACGAAGGCGGCGCTCCCGCCCTCTCTCCCCGCCCCGAGCCTTCTCCTGCCTCAGCCGTGCTGGCTCCGCACTGCAGATGCCCGCCGGCCTCCCTGCGCTCGGCGGCTCCCGCGGCGCCCCGCAGGTCCCCTCGGCCCCCGAGCGCTGGCCGCACTGG
>NW_007726882.1:422577-444376 GCF_000696425.1 Galeopterus variegatus
AAACGCAGCTGCATCTCCCGGACCGCGCCCCGGCTGCTCTGCCCCCTGGCGCCGGGTGAGGACCCAGGGCTGCACATGCGGCTCTGCAAAGTAGCCGGGCGCTCCCGAGCGCGCGATGCTCGCGCCTCTGCCTCAGCGGGACTCCGCCTAGGCCGGGCAGCGCCACCCGCTGCCGCGCACCACGGCTTGGCCCTGGGGGGGCTTGCTCGGCCTGGGAGGGCAGAGCGCGGACTAGGGCCTGGTTTGGGGCAGCGGCCTCCCGGGGAGCGGAGGACTGGCTGCTCCCGCGGCCTGTGCGCTCGACCTTCTGCGCGTGACGGGGAGGTGCGGGCGGCCACCCCGGCCATCGGAGGCCGGGCCACCTATTGTGCGCCGAGCTCTCAGGAAGCCACACCTCGAAAGAGGTGTGTGAGGCGGAGAAAGGCACAGGTTCGACACTAGAGGTCGGAGGGTAGGCAGCGGCTGCAGAAGCAAAATCGGCTGTGTTATCCTGAGAGTCGCTGCGGCGTCGCGTGCCGGGGTCAGCTCGCCTGGAGCCCCTAATTGGTGTGACCGGGCGGGGAGTAGGCAGGAGATCCTTTCTGTAGATTAGTCCGGGAGCGCGCCTGCCCTGCTAGGCTAGGCCCGTTCTGGCATCAGCCTGTGTTTACCCATCGCTGCTTCTCCAGGCTGCATTGCTCCGCGTCAGCTCCACCACCCGGCACCCTCCCCAGGGTTTTAATAGCTCGGTCCCGGACACGGAGGTTTCTGGCAAGGGGTGGCAGCAGAGGGAGCCGGCTGTCCTCGCAACGCACCTGTCCCTGAAGTGGCACCAGCTGGGCTCCAGGCGGGTTCGTCCTCCCAGCCTCCGCCCCCCTCCCAGCACCTTTGGGGACCTGCTATCTTGGAGCTTTGGGAGAATCGGCCGGCCGGGGCACTAAGTCCCAAAGGGTGGAACGCGTCGCTGCCTTTCCCACCCTCGTGGTTTCTTTGTTTTTCTCCCCAAGGAAGAGTCTAGTTGCAGAGACTAGTATTTATTCACCGCCTTTCTTTATCTTTTTATTTTTTATTTTTGGTTAAAAAATCTCCCTCCACGTTAAAAGTGTTTTTTATTTCTGAATCCGGAACAGCTGTGATTATCAGATGAAACATAAACCTCCTCTCCTCCCTTATTCAGTTAGAAGAAAAGGGTGTGAAAACGACCTGATTTGAAGCTTCGCAGGCAGGCGGCAAATGATCAATTACAATTATGTCCTCTGACTCATTTTTGATCATGAGAAAATAGTTGTGATTTGGACTAACTAACCCCAGCTGGGTTTCAGCACGGGAAGGCAATTGGCCTGATGCTCAGCAGAGTCTCTGAAAAAGTCTGAGGCGCATATTTGGACATATATGCAGGGAATCAGGGGCTTTTAGGGTGGCAGGAATGAGTCAGGACCGAATCTCCTCGTCTTTGTTTTGATAAAGTGTAACGACTATATGCTCCCGCATTCAGCACCCCTTGTTTGGACAGCAACCTCACAACAAGGTCTGTTGCATCTTGGAGACACTTGGGGCCATTGTATCACCGATCTGCCGTGGAGCAGGACTTCATTCAAACCGTCTTTAAGAGATGAGAATACGTGGGGTACTTAATATTCCTTCGGAGAAGGAAATTCTATCTATCAGGGCAGAGTATTGTTTTGGCCCTGAAGCTTTGAAAAGAAATACAAGGCATCGATTGGATGCTTGGGATTCTCTACCACAGCTTGACTTTAGAAATCTAGGAACCACCTCAAGTATTCACAACACTCCTCCAGGGTCCAAGAAAGGGCGTGTCCATACTGTCATGGGCTTGGGTAAATCAGACACATCTCTTTACACCTTCTTGACTCCATATGTATGTCTTTAAAAGGGCCAGTCTTCTTTATTATTATTATGTTATATATTCTGAAGATTTTTTCCTATCCATACCAGCTCCTAAGCAGTGGAAGTTGCAAAGAGGTTTTCAATATGCCTAATTTGCAATGAACATCTGAGAAGCAAAAATGTCATCATTTGACCTTTGCAGTTTGTAAAACTGATTGTTATTGAAAATGTTTGGTAATTCTTGGTCCTTGAACTCTCAAGTGATAAGTCTTTTTAAAAAAGTGGCAAAATGTTTCACTGATTTTGGAATTGTAGAAAAAGAATATATAGCATTTTCAGATTTGATTATATTTTACAGAATTTAAGCGGGAATAAAAGTTGTCATGAAATTTCACTTCAATAACAGCACATAATTCTAATATGGAATTCTGAAAAAAAGCACAATATATATTAAACATATAGTCTTTGTGTGTTTTTCCATTTATTTGCTTCTATTCCATACATTTGAATTCAAGTCAAAGAAGTTTATCTAAAGTTGTAGATTACTTGGAATTACAGTTAAGTTCATTTTTCACTTGTAGACTATAATACATAAGAGAGGACTTCAAAAGTTTATGGAAAAAGAGATTTTAAAGATAACATGAATTTTTCCATGAGCTTTTTGAAGTACCCTTGTACACTGTTTTATCTGCTGTGAATAAGTATTTCAAGACAGAATTTAAAAATATGAAAATTTCCTAATGTAATTGTTATAATCATTCCATAAGGGGGAGGGCAATGATATTATTTTATAGTGTTTGATAATCCACTAGTTTCCTGAATAGTATTAGTTTATACAGGTGTCCTAGAAAAACCAACTGTAAGTAGAGAATTCTCTTCCTAAGTTTTACAAATATTAATTACACCATTCTAGGTGATTTACAGTTAATCATCACAACTATCTTGAGATATACGTTATTCTCATTTTAAAGATAAAGGAATTGACTGGGACAGGTCAAATAATTTGTTCAAGTCTAGGAACCAAAGTTGAGTTGAGGTCTGGGTGACTCTAAGCTTGTGGTGTCATTTTTTGTTTTTGTTTTGCCACTACTCCAGACAGCTGTGGAATGCACCATCGTACATGATAAGCTCCATTCTATTGCCATAGGGTATTTTCCTATTTTGGTACTTAATATACTTACTTTTCTTTTAACAAAATTGACTAAAATTTAGTAAAAATATGTGTCTTAAAATTTTATGATAATTCAGTGGAATTAAGTTTTTACTTTTATTTTTGATATAACTTGCTATATAGTTTCTATAAATAACGGCTATGTATGTATTTTTCTTTTAGGAGTTGATACAAAGTTGAAGTTCACTCTTGAGCCGTCTTTAGGTCAAAATGGTTTTCAGCAGGTAACTTTATTTTTGGTTTTGAAAACACTCTTATTTGGGGGTACTTACAGGGTGCATTGAAATATATTCTCGGAGTGGAGATATATCATGTACTTTGATATTCATGAAAAGATAAGTCAGGTTGTTTTTTTTTTCTTTTTTAATTTCAGACAAAATAACTTTGGAAACTACAAGTGGCCTGGGTTTATACTTGCAATGAAAAAATTTTGCACTTTCTATAGTGCACTTTCTAGTAGCACAAGTGTGAAAAATTTTTTTAAAAAGTCTATTATTCTGGTGCCATAAAACATGTTTTAGTTTCTAAACCAGAGCTTCCAATCATGTGTGTATTGCAGATGGGTCACAGGTGTGTTAAGGGTGCCTAAGTGTAGGGCTTGGGGCAGTCATAGCCTCAAACCACTCACTTCTGGCTTAAAGAAGCTTTGACTGTTTACTCCAGTGTGCTGTACAAATTTTATTATACTCTATGGATGTCAGGATGGGGAAAAAAAGGTTGAAAAGTGCTTATCTAAGTCAATATTACCACTTCCCCACTATGTTTTCTTTGTTCCTAGTGGTATGATGCACTCAAGGCAGTTGCCAGACTATCAACAGGAATACCAAAGGAATGGAGGAGAAAGGTAAGGAGGATTCATAGGGTTAAAATACCAAAGGACCATCACTCTGTTCTTCTTTAAAGCATCTGTCAAGAAGTATATTCTAGATTTAGTAATTTGAAACCTATCTCTTCATTATTCATCCATGCAGTAAGTATTTATTGATTATCTGTTCTGTGCCAGGTACTGTTCTAGGTGCTAAGGATACAGCAGTGGAAACAAAACAAAACAAAAGTTTTTGTCCTCATGGAGCTTACAATGAATAAAATATAAAGTATGTCAGATGGTGATAAGTACTATGGATGAAAATAAAAGAGTGAAAGAAATGAGGAGTGTGTGGGAGAATGGGGTTAAAGAGGTGGAGTTTTAAATAGCAAGGTGACATTTGAGTAGGACCCTGAAGGAGGTGAGAAATCAGCTAGGTGGCTACGTGGGGGAGGACATTCCAGACAGAGGGAACAGCCAGTGTAGATGCTCTCAGGCTGGAGCATCTCTGGAGTATTCAAGCAAAAGCAAGAGGCCAGGGGAGCACTGTGTGCAAAGGAGGAAGCAACAGGAGAGAGGCCCATAGAGGTGATGTGGTAGGTTATGAGGTGGCAGATCATGTAGGTCCTTGTAGGCTTTTGCTCAGTGTGAGATGGGAAGCATTGGGAAGTTTTGAGCAGGGGATTGGTAGGATCTGACATTTCAAACGGATTGATCTGGTTACTGATTTGAGGATGTGAGAGATAGGGGCAGAAGCAGAGAGACCAGCAGGAGACTTGCAATAATTCAGGCAAGAAATAGATCAGGGTGTGGTAGTAGAGATGGACAGAGGGGTATATTTATAGATATATTTCAAAGGCTGAGCTGACACGAATTCCCATTGAATGGAATATTGGATTGATATTAATGATGAAATCAAGATTTTGACCTGAGTGACTGGAAGGGTAGAGTTACTGTTTACTCAGATGGGAGGAGCAGGTATGTATGTTTGTGTGTACTTGTATGTATGTACATATGTATAGTTGGGGTGGTGGTAGATTAGATGGTTGGTTTTGGATCTGTTAAGGTTGAGTTGCCTATTAGATATCTAAGTTGAAGGTATAGAGTAGGCATGTGTACATGATTCTGATGCTTAGGAGAGAAGTGTGGCTGGAGATATTAACCAATGTTATTCCTGCTAAATTATGTTCAAATACCAAAACTTGAAATGTGCTCTTAGGATATTAATTTATAAACCTAGTCTTAACACTTTTAGAATTTGAACATTGAGGGTTCCTCAAAATATACATTAAAATGGCATTATGAAATACATTTTCCAAAAACAGATTTTCTGGATAAGATAATCAAAGGAGTAAAGCTATCCAGTCACTCTTTTTATTCATTATGGGAGACCATCTTTCAGTTGTATGCATGTGTGAGAGAGAGGGATGATTTAAAGGCAGAGGCCACTCCATGGTGAACAGCGGCCCAGGCCCATTTGCCGTGAGTTACCAGGTGGCTCTTGCCCACGCATAGAGAGCAATTCAGAGCCAAGTAAAACAAGCTTATAAGATTGTACAGCTAATTCAGTGAACTGAAATAAAAATTTAAAAAATTTTTTGTTTTCTTAATTGTATCCCTAAGACCTGTTTGTTGCTTGGCACATAGTAGGAACTCAACCAATATTTATGGAAAGAGCACATGAAAGGCCCTAAATGGCACAATCTAGTACAGCAAAAATTTCAATGAGGCTCATGAAGATTTTTACTTATCAGCTATATCTGCCCTAGGAACACTTCACATTTTCGTGTTGGGTACAATAACTATTTTCTAACAAAGTTGAAATTATGTATTCTACTTCAGCTTTCTTCTTATGCAATATTTTAGGTTTGGTTGACCTTGGCAGATCATTATTTGCACAGTATAGCCATCGACTGGGATAAAACCATGCGCTTCACTTTCAACGAAAGGAGTAATCCCGATGATGACTCGATGGGAATTCAGATAGTCAAGGTAATGACCCTGAGCTCGGCCTGTTGTCCTGTTACAGAAGAAAGACTCAGAGAGTCAGATGTTTCCTGGACAGAGGGTAAAGTGATCTCTCCCTTCTGGTCTGAAAATCTATGTTTTCTGCCTCATTTCATTAGTTAACAGCTTTTTCATGGAGAACCTTGACTATGCCTTGTCTTCATAAATCTAAATGGTGCCAGTAAGAAGAGAATGTTTGTGAATGAGCTTCCTTTCATATTTCATTATTTATCTTCCTCACATGATAGGAGATTGAAATGTATTTATTTTAATTTAGCATAGGTTGGTGCTGACAACTGGACTTTTACATAAAAGTCACTGATTGAGAAATTTAAAGTTTAATATATTTCATATTAGAATCATTTGGCTCTTATTAGGATCTTTGATAGTTTTCCCAACTGTCAGTTTATGAAGATAGGTTCACTGGTGAGTCCACTTTAAACCAGATGGTTGAGGGTTCAAGCCAGCTGTGGAGGCAGCTGTGGTTTGCCAACCTGGATTATTACAGTTGATTAGAGCCTGGTGCTGAAAGCCAAGATGCTGATTCTATTTAATCTCAGAATTATCCTCTTACATAAGGCTCTAGCACATGGTGTTTGATTTTATCTGAGTATATTACAGTGTGATACTAAGCTGGAGTTTTAAAGGGAAAGTTATTTCATCCAAATTTTGGCCACCACAAGACGGTTAATGTTTTGGCATATTTTTAAGATACTTTTTTCAGGAGGAAGTACTAACTAAAATGAGCTACTTCCTGATCTAACTTGGTCTATTTCAGACAAATGCTAAAAAAAATTATGGAATTTTACATTGTGTACTAAAAAGCCTTTGCATTATTCACATTTCAGCTGTTTATTAGGAATTTCAGAATTAAGAATTAAGGCAATCCCCATTTTAGAACAATAATGTTCTTAAGATTATTTATTTTCTTATTGAAGTGAAGGCTATGTCAGTATAATGACTTCAGCTCCTAAAAACTGTAGTCAGATACTAGATAGAACTGTAGATACTGCCCTTATTAAACATTAAAATGCAACATATGTTTCTGTCTGTCTTACATTTATAAAACAATTTGGATAAAATGATTTTTCTGTCTTGGAAAGAATGATTTTTCTGTCTACACTACAGATTGTATTTTTCACTATTTTGATTTTACTCCTTAGTAGTATTTAGAGTTTTGGTAGCTAGATATTGTACCATTTTTTGTATAAAGGGATAATGTTAGCATCTATCATTCATGTGTTGAAATGACTATTGTTTTAGCTGAGGCATATTATTAAAATAAACTCAATTTATATGAAATTATAATGTAACTTATGTTCCATTATAACAAAAGTTATCAGCTATATCTGGCCTAGGAACATTTCACATTTTCATGTTGAGTACAGTAACTAATTCTGAGTCACTTTTTGTATCCATTCTTGAAACACTATAAGTGGAAAATTTGCCTGACTGAAATTCCCCCCTGCAAATCTCTTTAGATAGCATAGTAGAAAACAGTAGGAAAAAGAAAACTTAAAAAAAATGTTTTGGCCTGTGTATATTAGTTGCATATACATTTTGAAAAACTAAAATCTATGTTGATAATTTGACTGTATTTAATGGTGAGGCAAAGAAAAAACTAAAGGTATTTTTTTTTCTTTTGGAGGAAGCATTAAGAGTTTTTTTAAAAAAATGTATTGTTTCCCTTCCATTGTAGGATCTTCACCGCACAGGCTGTAGCTCTTACTGTGGCCAGGAGGCTGAGCAGGACAGGGTTGTGCTGAAGCGGGTGCTGCTGGCCTATGCCCGATGGAACAAAAATGTTGGGTACTGCCAAGGCTTTAACATCCTGGCTGCGCTAATTCTGGAAGTGATGGAAGGCAATGAAGGGGATGCCCTGAAAGTGAGTATCGGGCTCTGAAAAAGGCAACCGAAATTCTTCTGGCAGTAAGAAATTGGAACTATAATTTCTCTTCCCAGATGCCCCACCCCTTTCCAAAGTACTTGCTGCACCTTTGTAATTACCTGTTTCCTCCAGTTTAAAGCCATGTCAAGTGACAGACTCTTGTGGCTGCCAACTGTGAGGAGCATGATTATGTTTTTAGTCTCACTTATAAGACATATTTTTAAAGCAAGTTAAATATTAATTGTGTTAATTATCTATTGCTATGTAACAAATTAGCTGCATGAACAGTGAACATGTATTCCCTCACAGTTTGAGTCAGAAATCTGGGTGCAGCTTAGCTGGCTTAAGGTCACATCACTGTGGCATTCAAACTATTGGCTGGGGTTCTGGTCTCATCTGAAGGCTCAGTTGGGAGGAGCATTTGCTTTCAGTTTGTTCATGTGGTTGTTGGCAAGATTTGACTCCTCACAGGCTGTTGGACTGAAGGCCTCAGTTCCTTGCTGGCTGTTGGCTGGAGGCCTCTCTTAGTTCCTTGCTATGTGGGCCCTCCATTTCACAGCCTGGTTGCTGGCATCCCTCAGAGTGAGCAAGAGAGTGAAAGAGAAGGGAGCAATGCAGAAAAGTTTAAGTTACAGATTTTAAGTTGAATATCAGAAGTGACATCTCATCATTTTTCCATATTCTGTTCAGCTCATATTTGAGGGGAAGGGCTTCTACAAGGGTGTGACTACCAGAAGGTGGGGATCACCAGGGATTGTATTACAAACTGCCCTCCCCCACTGGATATTTGTAATTCTGGTTGGGTTGTTTTATTAGGTTGCTTTAGTCTTTCATATTTGGAGCAAGGTATGGAGGAGGTGGGCTGAGAGTGTCTATGGAAGGTGTTTTCGTGGAGACAAGTTATAGAAGTGAATTATGTTACCATCTTTTAATCTTTGGTGCCTAGGCAGGACCTTTATTAGTTAAAAAAAAAGAATTCTGAAAACGGTTTGAGATAGAACACTAGCAATGTAAGCTTATAGGTTTGAATGATAGTCACCAGAAATTACGAGAAATGGAGCGTTTCAAGTGTGGAGGATGGCCCCTTCCTTATTTGCTTAGGGCAATGTGGGGTTGCTAATTTGTACCTGGACCTTTAAACTGCTGTTGATTACAGGGCTTTGTGATGTGGGAGATAGGTGCTTAGTCTTTGTATTCAAGAGCCCTCCCTTCTCTGTGTTTGACTACTGCGAGTACCTTAGTGACATTCTCAATCACTGAATAATGTGACATGGAAAAATAAACAAATGTTCCTTCTGGTTTTATACACATTATGGTGGACTTAATTATAAATCCAGCCTGACGTGATTGACGCCTGTATTCACCCTCTCACTTTTTCCGGTCATGTATTTTGGGAAACAGCTTTGAAGCTACTTGTTCATCAAGTCGGTGGGGGCAGGGGGAGTGGGAAGGTAGTGACACATCATATATATGACTTTAACACATTTTTTATTAAGCAATTCTGTGTACTCAGTCTATCAGCTCTAGTCAGTATTTTTTTTTCCGGATGTAATTTGTGTAACTATAAAATGGGAACTATTCTGTTGAAAAGTTGGGATAAGTGATTCAGGTTAGGAGGTGGGATGGAGAAGTTTGGGAAAGGAGATTACATGCCAATTAAATCATGAAAGGGCTCAATGATACTTGGAAAATTAAAAATTCACATGAAAAGATGGATTAGATAAAGTGGAGAAACTGAATATTTATGTTTCTGCCTCTGAGAAAATGAGCCCTGTGCAAGAAGATGACATCATCTTCATATAGGAAGGTGTAGATTTGTGGTTAGACATTTAATAGGCCGAGGAAGGTTGGGTTCATGAAGAAACATTCTAATGCTGAGGAAAATATTGGGTGTCAGTGTTTTTCCAGCAGCTGTTTTGGCCTCTGCAGGTTGTAATTACTAGAGAAATACGTAGTTTATTAGATATTGGTGAACTATTTTTCCTGCTTTCCAGCACTTACTGTTTTTTCTTAGTAACTGTTTTATTTTAAACCATTTGTTAAAAATTCAAAGCTCTACCATTATTCATGCTAATCTTTTCTTGTAGGATCTAAGATTTGGCTTTTGAAGTACAGCAGTGGGTGACTCTTATGTCTTCATGTCAGACTTTGAGATTCCTTTAGACAGAATTTCATTGTCACAATAATTACTATGATAATTGGTGAAATATTTTTTATTTTTCTCATTTTCAGGTAGTTTTGAGGGATCATAATTTCTTAAAAATGTTAAGTATCTTTCTCAGTACTATGTATCTTTAAAAAATTTTTTTTAACATTTTTTAGTTTTTAAAAATTTATTAATATATACTTTTTTATATTCTAAGATATTGTTGCAGAGCAGTTGGGGGGTGGGGGGAGAAGGAAAGAAAGAGGGTAATAGGGTGGGAGGAGGAGGAAGGAGTGGGAGTGTGGTCAAGGCCTGTGGCACCCCCCTCATTCTGGGAAGGGAGATCAGAGGGCTTCCAGCGAGAACTTGGACATTGCTGGGCTGGATGCAGATGTCAGGGGGGCATGGCTGAGACACTTTGCCCCCAACCAACGGCTCAGCTTGGGAGACTGGGGTGCTTCCTGTGGTGGCTTAGTGGTTGTTGCTGGGCTGGTTGCGGATGTCAGGGGGGTGTAGCTGAGGCCCTTGGACCCCACCACCCCAGCTTGGAAGCCTGCGTACTTCTGGTGGCAGCCTGGTGGTCATTGCTGGGCTGGGTGTGCTTGTTGGGGTGGGCGTGGCTGAGGTCTATGGCCCTTCCCACTCCACCGACTTGGGAGCCCAGGGGGCTTCCAGTCCTTCTAGGTGTTATTTGGTGGTGTTAGACCTTTACTGGTTAACATCAAAGTTTGTCTCTGTTCTGTGGGTATTTTGGGTTTTTTTCTTTCTTTCTTTCTTTTTTTTTTTTTTGAGACCAGCCGCACCGCACTCAGCCAGTGAGCACTGTGAGTGCACCAGTCATCCCTATATAGGATCCGAACCCATGGTGGGAGTGCTGCAGCGCTCCCAGCGCTGCACTCTCCCGAGTGCGCCACGGGCTCGGCCTTGTTTGTTCTTTCAGTTTTGTGTTGGATTATTTACCATTCTCACCACTTAAACTCTGCACTGGAACTAATTTGTTGTCTTTTGCTTGCTTCTAAAATGGGAGGAGCTTCCTAAGAGAACTAGCCCTTGAGCCCCCGCTCTCAGCACCGCACTCTCCCGAGTGTGCCACGGGCTCGGCCACTCTATATGCTTTTTAAAATCCTTTCCAATTGGCTGACTCTCATATATCACAGCTGGCCTGGCTTTTCTTCCTCCCACCATGGCTCTCTTCTTAAGCATGTCCTGTCCCAGGGCTGAGCTTGGCTGGCCCTTTTTAAAAAATACAGGCTGAGCTATAAGGCCCCAGCATGCTTATTGCCAGTTTAATACTTTATCAGGATGCCATGTACTCCACATACTTTAATTAAAGACCATTGACTGAGCATTTAATCTTGTGCCAGGCTCTGTGCCGGATGGTGAGGATCCGAGATGAAGCTCCCAGTGCAGTGGGGAATGGAAGTATGTAGACTTTAAAGACATTTTTCATCTTTCCAAGGCTGACAAGTAGCAGGGAGAGGTTGAAGAAACAATGGAGTAGGAGGTAAAAAGTCATGACTTGACCACTTGGTAGCTATAGAACCTTAATTACTGCTTTGCTGCTGATTCTCTGGGGAAGGCTTTTTGTGCAGCTCAGGTTTTAATTATTAAGCCTGTATAAGCACTTCTGGGTCTTGTGAGATACAGTACACCTGTGTTATGTGGAAACTCTGGTCTGGGCCTGAGTCTTTTCAGCAAACTGCACCCCCTGCAGTTCTATATTCCTGACCCGTCTCCACTGTGCTGATTGGAGGGCAAATCAGCTGTTCATGCTGTGCCCCAGTGTTTCCTCGGTGGCCCATCTCCCCCACCATCCACACTCTAAACACTTCTTGTAGGATGGGCCATGCACTGGTCCCTTGCAGTGACTCACCCGCCTCTGAGAGGCTCCTTTTTTCAGTTGTTGTGGCTCCTTGCTCCTATGTGGGTCCACGGGAACACTGTTAGTAGTCTTGCTGGCCCGGGGGCCACCAAGGCTCTCTTCTCCCCTGCAGCCTCCAAGCAACTTCATATGAAGGGCACCGCTGTGGCTTTTGCAGGTCTTGCTCTGTGTGCTCACCAGCTCCAGCCGTAAAGCAGCTGGGCTTGAAATGGTAGGAGCAATCCTTTCTTTCTCTCATCGTGGCTTCTCCTGCCTTCACGAACTTCGTAGGTCTCTCCTCCTCTTCCCCTGAGCTCTAGTGGCCCCAGCTAGGCTGTCATTGCTTTTTAATAGTTGTGAATTGGTTAATTTGTCAGAGAGAGTGACTCTGGGGACTGTCTATTCCTCCATCTTGAAGGGAAGTCTCCTCGGTATTATATATCTTATTCTTAGATGAAAGGCACAACATTATACAGCCTGTTGCCTTTAAATTTGCCCTTGTGATCCTGTAACTCTCTCTTCTGATCATGGAGTGCTAGGTCCTCACCAGGGTACACTACCCTGCTGGAAATCAGCTCTTCCCTTAGCTGTCCTCACCCAGGATCCCCTCCCTCCATGTAGATGAATATCCTCCTTTCCTTGTTGCTGAGCTCCTATTTCCAAGGTGTTGAGACATTTACTTGGTAAAGTCCATCCCAATATCTGGATGTGCCCATCGCTGTAACAGAGGCCTCCAAAGGGCTTCCCCAGAAGCATGCCTCTACCCTTATGGATTCATTCAAAACTATGACCCTAACAGTAGAAATTATAAGCCATGGACAAGGGAAACACAGACCCTTGGCAGGGCTGGGAGATATTTTTTTTTTTGGAACAGAGAGTTTTGCCGTATCCTGAAAATCAAAATGTGAGATAGCTACTTCACCAACATAGAGCCAACTGTGTATATACAGTCAGCTATGGTTTTGTTCTTAGTTTTGTTTTTCTGGTGATTTGGGGAATGAGCTGGTCTTTTAAAGAGTGGGGCATGCAAGCTGACAGGGAAGGGACCAGAGACTGATGTATAGCACTCGTGTGTGTTTTGCTGGGTTGTTCTAGTGGTTCTTGACATTTTAGAAAAGGTAATATAATCAGAAAAATCAGAATGAAAGTAGTAATTTGAAAAAGTTGTGTGATAATCTTGCAAGAGAAATACAGATTATAAAAAGTACCATTTGTTCAAACAAAACCTAGTTGCATTCTCCCAGGAGAGGAAAGAAGACAAAAAGCCAACATCTTGCTAGCTGCCAAAAAAAGAGAAAAGCCAATATCAGTTGATCTAATGACCCAGGTTGATGATAAGTGAATCCTGAGACCTGCTTCAGTAGGTGTTTAATGACAGGCCAGCTCTTGGTTTTCATACTGAGGTTGTAAAACTGGGCTGACACCAAGGAGCCAAAACAGGCCCCTGCTGGCTGCTGCTGCTGAAACTTGTGCTTTGTCATTTCTCAGAGTGAGGCTCAGGGTTGTATAATCACGTCTACTTACAGGGTGAACTTAGGTGTAGCAGCCCATCTAGAAATTTCAGATAGCGGCAGACTTTGGGTGAGTTACTTTAGGTAATTATGCTGCATGCTCCTTACCCAGGGTGTAGGTGAGCCTTGAAACTCTGGAACATTTGGTACTGTCACATTTAAAGGATAGTGTGCTTTGGCTAACTGCATTTTATCTATTTGAATATGTTCTTGCCATTTAGGACATTGCGGGATCCCAGTTATTATGAAGCAGTCTTATTCTTTATCTTTTTCTTCAGATTATGATTTACCTTATTGATAAGGTACTTCCCGAAAGCTATTTTGTCAATAATCTCCGGGCATTGTCTGTGGATATGGCTGTCTTCAGAGACCTCTTGAGAATGAAGCTTCCTGAATTATCTCAGCACCTGGATACACTTCAGAGAACTGCAAATAAAGAAAGTGGAGGTAGTGAGGATTCATGCTATTATACCTTTGAAAATATTGCTTTCTTTGATTCCATGGTACATGTGAGCCTAAACCTTGAGTGGAAATAGATGTTTCCAGGTATTTCTGTTGGTAAGAGTTTGGTGCAATGAAATAGTTAGATTTCTAGAGAACAACAACAACAACAAAAAAACTGAAAAAGCATAAGGCTACATGTTGAACTTTAACTGGTCATGGTTCGGAAGTCAGTTGAGAGTCTAGTACTTCACTGAATATCAGATTAGGAACTAAAATGATAAACAGATGCTCCTCGACTTATGATGGGGTTATGTCCTGACAAACCCATTGTAAGATGAAAATATCTTAAATTGAAAATGGATTTAATACACCTAACCCAGTGAACATCATAGCTTAGCCTAGTTTTTTTAAATATCCATTCATATATATATTATATATATCTTTTAATTAATATTTTTATTATTTTTTTGGTGGCTTGCTGGCGCAGAGATTGGACCCTGGACCTTGGTATTATCAATACCACACTCTAAGCAACTCAGCTAACTGGCCGTACCTAGCCTAGCCTTCTTTAAACATGTTTAGAACACTTACATTTGCCTGCATTTGGGCAAAATCGTCTAACACAAAACCTATTTTATAATAAAGTGTTGAATATCTCATGTAATTTGAGTACTGTACTGAAAGTGAGAAACAGAGTGTCTGTATAGGTACTTGAAGCATGGTTTCTACTGAATGTGTATTGCTTTTGCACCATTGTAAAGTCAGAACCCTTAAGTTGAACCTTCATAAGTCAGGGACCGTCTGTATTGTATGTACTGGAGATGAATAATGGTGTAGGTGTCTTACCATCCAGTTCAGCTACTCTGAGCTGGCACCAAACCTATAGGAGTTCTTTAAAAATGGGCTCTTGGCACAGTTTAGCATAAACTGGTTTTGCCTGAACCATGAGGTTATAGGAGAGTAGCTCTGAGAGTCGCTGCTATCTGGCGGGCATCGGTCCAGCTTTCGGAAGTTCCTGAGCTTGCAGCTCTAATTATACCCACTCCTTGCACTTGCCCAGGTGTGCTCAGGTTACCAGAAAGAATGGTCAGAAATTTGCTTTGTTTCCTGTAAGCGGTTGCCAGTTCCTGTTGTAGACCATACATTTGCAGTCTAGTTTGACCCACACATTGAAACCTGGGAATATATGAAAGAATTTTAGCATCTAATCTGTGATTAAAACACACTGGGAATTTTAGTGACACCTGGATGCCTCTGAGTATTTCCTTCCAAGCCATTTGAATCATCTTCTCATTTAATTTGGCTGTATGGTATAACTTTGTACCTGCATGGCTTTCATAATGCTTTTAGATGGACCGACCTTGCCTGCCCCATAGTCAGACACACTTTACTGAGCTACACGATTTTCCCTGAGTGCCCTGCACTTGGCTACAAGGAATAACCTCAGATTCTAGTCTCTGAACAAAGATACCCCCTTCTTCCTTTGTAAGAAGGAAGGAAATGAATGTAGGAAAACAGATCTCTTTTTGCTTATACTTGGGTAATAGCATATACTGACTGTAATTTGGAGGGAGGATCAGTCTAAATACCTACATTTTTATATTTCATTAAAATACATACTCATCATAGGAGGTGGGAGGGAATGCTGTGATTTTAGTGAATTCAGAAATTTAAAAATGGGCTGGATCCCAGATCTTTAAAATTGTGTATAATTTAGTTCAACATATTTTTAAATTTAATGTTTTTTAATCTCTAAATGTTGGGGGTATCCAGCTATCTTTCTGTTAGTGATTTCTAGTTTAATTCCATTGTGGTCTGAGAACTATGTATAATTTAGGATGTAGACCGATAATTTGTAATGAACATTTTTTTTTCATCAGCAGCATTTGAATAAAAATGGCTTTATAAGATTTAAAAATGCAATGTCTGTTGCTTTCTTTTTTTGGTGGCTGGCCGGTACGGGGATCCGAACCCTTGACCTTGGTGCTATTAGCATCACAGGCTTTTGCTTTTGAAAGGCTAAAATCCTTTTTTTAAAAATTCCGTTTTTGGTGAGGAAAATATTCTCCTTAATTTTCACCGTTACAACAGTAGAGTAAAAGTAAGTTTTAGGTTAAGATTTCTGAAATATAAAGCATTTGTGAAGTTCATATTATTGAGATTTTTGTTAAAAATACCTATGTTCTTTCAAAAACTTGCAAGAAAGAACCAGAATTTAGACATATGAAGAAATCAGCCAGGAAATAGAACATATTTGGGTGGATATTGAAGACTGAAAGTGGGTATTTGTGTCTTGCAAATCATCAATTCTGAGGGAATTTAGTGTGTGTGTTTTATTCCAGGTGGATATGAGCCCCCACTTACGAATGTCTTCACGATGCAGTGGTTTCTGACTCTCTTTGCTACGTGCCTCCCTAATCATACTGTTTTAAAGATCTGGGATTCAGTCTTCTTTGAAGGTTCGGAAATCATCCTAAGGGTGTCGCTGGCTATCTGGGCAAAATTGGGAGAGTAAGTGATATCCCCCTTCTGATGTGTTCTGTGGTGTTGAGGGATTTAAACAATTTTTGTTTTTAACGTAAAGCGTCGATATTTAAGTGTGAGAAAAAGAGAAAGTTGTGAACTTTGTTCAATTGCTTTAACCTCCTGAAATCTCAACTGGCTCATTCTTGATTGTTCTGGGGCAGAGGGAATCTGTTTTGGGGAAAGTGGCAGGCTTTTTCAGGCCTGGAGATTCTACCCCTTCTCTTTAGTGCTCATGTCCTGGCTGGTTTGCTCTTTGTCAGCATCTCTCTAGACACTGGTCAGGGAGAGGGAGAGGAACTTAGATGGAAGAGAAACTGGAAGAGCTAGAGAGGAGTAAGTGGATCTGTTGGTTAATATCACAATTTGACTATTGATGGGTCTTTATTATTTATTTTGTTCTGTCTTTCTGGGCTGAGATAAAATTAAATGAGATAGCATGTATATGGTATCTAGCAGAGTGCTTGGTGCATAGTTAATAGTAGAACACATGGAACTTCTCTCTTTCCATCAAGAATTAATTCTGTGTTGAAGTCTGTTACTACTAAAACATATTGCCAAGTAGACTTTGCTTACATTCTTTACTAGTAGCAGGGCTGAAAAAGATAGGGTATTTTCAGTCATCTTGGGAATGGAAGAAATATTAGGATGAAACTGTTACAGTTAACTTAAGAAGTAGAGAAGATTTAAGGCTTCTTTCCTAGCACTACAAATGACTTGAATGGGTACCCATAGACAGCATATCAGAAAACTAATAAATCACTGTCAGTATTTTGTTTCATTTACTTTTTAACTAGGCTTTTTATTTACAAGTTGCTTCCTAGGAGACTTTTCAGCATTTTTAATTTTTTTGCAAAGAAAGATCCACCAACTATCAGTTCAGGGATTTAAAAAAAAAACATTATGGTGTGTATTTTTAAACATCATATAGCTAGCTCTTTTGCCACTGTTTTATTGTACATTGCTTTTCAGCTAGGCAAATAAATTCATCTGTATGGGATTTGGCGTGCTATTCATTTATCTTTTTATTTTCTTCCAATATCTTCCTCTTGGTGTAGCCATGTATTTCCAACCTATCTACACTGTGTAAGCTTTTTGAGCTTCAATAGTTTCTCTGGCTGGAGTCCGGTTACTGGGTAACTAGTTGACAGGATTAAAATAGCAACGCACTTTACTGTATGGTGAGTCAGTTATAGTCATCTTTGTATTGGTTCTTAATAATGGAACAGGAAGAAAAGAGGTGATCCTGGTTTTACTCCCATCTATCCATTATCTGTAGGATCATAATTTATTCCTGTGGTCATCTCAGGGATGCCACACTGTTGAAGTAATTATAGTTGCAGCTAACAGCTGTTATTCATTGAGTGCTTGCAATGGCCAGGTACTGTTTGTGTATTCTTCGCCATCATCCTTTAAGGTATGCACTGTTATCTCCATTTTACAGATGTGAGAAATGAGGCACAGAGGAGGTCAGTAAATTGCCTAAAGTCGTGCAATTAGAAGTGGAAGAGGTTGATTTTGAACCTAGGCATCCTGGCTCTAGACTCTCTGCTTTTAATAATTTGAATCTCCTCATAATAAATGGCTACTGTCTTTGAAGTTCAGGGGATATATGAATCAGACTGATAGATTTTTAATGTTTCAGAGTTTTTGCTCATTACAATTCTACATCTTTTGAGCATACAACTTGTTAAGGGGAAGGAAAGGCAACCGACATACATGATCAAGTGCCGGCGATGCTTGACATTATGTTAGGCAGTTTAAACACATTGTCTCATTCGATTCTCCTATTAACCTTGTGAAGTAGGTAGGATTTCTCTCCCTGTCTTTTCAATGAGAAAAGACAGGGAAGGATTTCTACTCCCAGGAAGATTGATTAACTAGTTCATGGTCACACAGCCAGTGAGTAGCAGAACTGGGACTCAAACCTGGATCTTTCTGACAGCGGTGCCTGTAATCTTCCCTGCAAATTTTCCATTGGAAAAACTCTAAACAGCATATAGGTAACCCCCAGTTTATGTATACCTGAGTAACACCTGCCTTACGTATGGCTATCTGTGGGACCTCTCCTTTTACCTTGCTCCTGCAACTTGGAATTTCTTCCTTTAATTCATCCAAAGGGTATTTTTGGAATATGTAAGTTGTAGGCTGTCAGCTTACCTTCACCAACATCTCTTTTATGTGCGCTTTCTCCTCTGACCCTACTGTTTTGGCTTATGCCCTCATTACCTCTTGCCTGGCCCACTGTGCTGTGTCCTCCCTGGTCTCCCCATTGTACCCTGCATTTGCCGTTCCACTTCCTGGTGGCCTTGCCAAAGGCACAGCTGTTCCCTCACTCCCTATTAAAAGCCTTTCAGCGACTCATGTCCTGAAGAGGCTCAGCTGGCAGGTCAGGCCATTGCGATCTGCTCTCTGCAGCTCTCTACTCTTAGCTCTCACGGCTTCCTCTGGCTGGGCAGCCGCTCCCTGCACTCTGGTCATGCAGAGCTGCTTGCAGTTCCCCAGATGAGGCCTGCTGTCTCCTGCATTTGTGTCTTGGGAATGCTTTTTCTTTCTTGTCAGCCTGGAGAAGATTTTTGAAAACCTGTCTCAAGCATTCTTTCACTTCCTCTCCCCCTAAGGCAAACTTAACCACTTTTTAAATTTATGCTCACATGCTACTCTGTATTTTGGTAATAATACTTCAAAAGTTTATTTCATTTATTTATTTACATGATTGTGGCAATGGGATTTGAACAAAATTCCAGAGCCTAACGTTTTTCCATCACCATATTTTTTCTTGGATGGCTGTAGGGATATCCCCTAGTATTAGTGTATGTGGAAGTGTATGTCTTATGGTTGGTGGGCAAGCAGAGTTATCCTATTATACAAAGAACGTTGTAACAGATAAAACAGAAATACACAGTGCTCTTTGCCTGTGTATTTGCTCTTTTTTCCCCCCTCTTCTTGAAAGATCAAAGTCTAACCTGCCTCACTGGTTGCTAGGTGACAGATTCTTTATTTACATGTGGAACTGAATGCAGGAAACAGGGTGTAATCTCCAGCTAGCAGCAATCCCCTGAGAAGAACTGGGAAAATTCTGTTCTGCCTGTGAAAACATCCTGGGGACTGATGAAGTATGGGGATAAAGTTCTTGTATTTTTCATCTTTTACTTCTACTGTGGTTTGGTTTCAGTCTATTAATATTAATAGATACTGTTTGCAGATTAAGACCAACAGATTCCCTACAGTGGATAATTGTTGGTCATTATCCAATTTTGTGGTTATGAATTCTGATCAGTGGTCATATTCTGATATGTAGAATGTGTCACATGGAAACAATAAAGGTGCCACAGTGGGCTGCGAGGCTGGGGAGCCGTTTAGGAAAGATGGGAACCCATTCTGTAACAGTGACCTCAAAGTTGTCTTTTGTATTTTTGATCTTTTCCCTACATACAGCAGGTTGTACTGTGAGTGTGTCCCAGGATTTTGATTTCTGTTGATTGCTAACCTGACTGATTTGATGACAAGAGGCAACATATCTTGTACCTGCAGCACTTACCTGTTCTACAGCATGAATGCTCTAAATAAGTCCCTTTTTCTGTTCTCTCTTCATCTAGGCAGATCGAATGTTGTGAAACAGCAGATGAGTTCTACAGCACCATGGGGCGCCTTACCCAGGAGATGCTAGAGAATGATCTTCTGCAAAGCCATGAGCTCATGCAGGTGAGTGGGCTGCGTGGCCCAGCCTTGGCTCAGGGCACCCCCAGTACGGTGGGATCAGCCAGTGCCAGATCAGCAAGCTTAGGAAGTATATTTGGCCAGCCCTCAGACTTAGTTTTTCAAATGACCAAGAGTTTATATATAATTTGATAAGAACCTAATTATGTCACAAGAGGAAAGAAGAAATAAATGATGGATATTTGTTGTGGCTTTCATTCAGACTGTGTTACTTAAAAAGCATTAGGTGTACTATAAAAATAAAATGAAACAAAACAAAAACAGAACAAAGCAAATCACCAGCTGCTTATTCTGAATCTTAGTTTTAGCTGCCTCAAAGGGAGACTTGTGGAGTGACATAATTATTTTGGGGGAGGAATTATTGAGTATAAAAAGGAGATTATTTTAATCAGTATTTTGTCATATTTGTTTTGCCTACATTTTCAACTAAGGTTATTATATTTTAATCATAAATTTCACTATACAGGACTCGAAGGGTTTGGTTACTTTCTGGGATGTTACCATATCTTAATATCATATTTACCAAGTCATTAAAATTGCCAGCTTATAGAAAAGACAGATGATTTATTAATACTCTCTTCCATTAGGTTCTGTAAAATTTTATCCTCTTTCTTCTCCAGTGCTTTTGACCACTTCTTCTCTTCCTGGTTCTTCCTCTTGCCACTTACCAACTGTGGTTCTTGTCTGAGGTTGTCCTTGGGCCTCAGTTCCTCTTTCTCTGTGATTTGTCCTTTTTCTTGGCTTCAACTTTCACCTTCATGTTAGGTTCCATGCCTGAGGTCATTTCTGGGTGCCGGGGCCTAGTCAACAGACTAGGAAACTAAGACTCAGGCACTGATTTGGTACTTGAGAAGAGAGGAGCTTGCACTCCCTCGTTTCTTTTCCAGGCACCCACAGCTTTTTCTCAGAATCCCTCCCTCTTAGCAGGCAGCTATCTGATTTATGGAGAGTACTGACCACCTAGTATGACTTCCCAGAACATTCATATTTTTATCTTGGTGTTCCTTTGCATTTTCATCCCTTATTTCTTCCCTGACACTTGCACTCTGACCTCAGCTCCTCCCACACCTCCCGGGCCACTGCCTCAGTGCTCATCCTTTCTCGGAGGGAAGTGTCTTGTATTGAGCATCATTCTGTGTCCCAGGTCTGTGCTCGGCATTTTCCACGGATGAGATTCTTTACATCCTGCAGAAGTGCCAGATCGATATGTCCAAAGCAGGACTCTGAGATATCATCTCTTCTCTCTCCTGCCTGACACTTCCGTGGCTGCTCACGGCTGACAAAACAAAGCGCGCACTTCTCAGCTTATCTTCGGGTGTTCATGGCTATTTGGCGTTAACATACCTCTTCAGCCACAGTTCCTGCTCTTCCTTTTTGTACCCTTGCCTGGTTCTCTTTAAATTGCCTTCCACACTCACAGAAATGCCTGGAAATACTCTCTCTCTGCTCAGTCTTTCTCTTCTACCTTCACATCTTTTAAGTCCTGCTCTCTTTTGAAAGTTTCAGTTAACATGCCGTCTCTTTTATGAAGCCTTCTCTCATGGTCTCAACTAAGATCATCTCCCATTTCTTTGAGTCGCCACAGCATTTTACTTGTATCTCTCTGAGCTTTCATCACATTCTACCTTGATTAGAATACGTTGTCTTAGGCCGCCCGGTGGCGCACTGCTACGGTGCGCCGCTTGGGAGCGCGGCGGCGCTCCCGCCGAGGGTTCGGATCCCACATGCAGACCAGCTGCTCACTGGCTGAGCAAGGTGTGGGTGCAACACCGAGGGTTGCGATCCCGTTGCCGGTCCCGGTCCGGTACGGGCGCGACACTGAGGGTTGCGATCCGTTGCCGGTCACGAAAAAAAAAAGACAAAAAAAAAAAAAAAAAAAAAAAAAAACGTTGTCCT